>NW_028185483.1:7866868-7869346 GCF_003343005.1 Rhea americana
AAAAAAAAAAAAAAGAAATAAAAAGGAAAAAAAGGAAAATCTACTAGAATAGTTAACATTGGAAGTCTCATTTGATTTTACTCTAAGTTACTGGATTGCAAAGTATGTAAATGTTAACCATGAGACGAAATCACTTTTTGGATCACAGAGTAAGTCTTTGATCAAGGAAGTATGTTTTTAATTGTTTACATCAAGCTGAGGCAGATGGGGGAAGGTAAAGACAATGAATCTATTATTTTTAGGTCATAAACTTTATTTGAAAACATTTTGAAAATGCAAATTTTCTTACTAAAAGTCAAAAGGTTTTGTATGAGTATTTACTCTACTGTAAAAAAGAGTTACTATAGCAACAGCAACATCATATAGAATCTATGACATGCAAAGCATATTCTGGAGAGAACAAGTTATCCACGTGTCACATTAATTTTCATACTTTATATAATGTTAAATAAGCAAAAAATCCTATAATGTCCAGAATTTTCTCATTTTGTACTATTTTAAAGCTTTCTCTTCTTTTTTTCCTTCTTTTTTTTTTAATCCACACAGTCCTACATTTGCACAATAGTTTGAGACTAGAATAAGGTTTTGGTATTTCAAATGCAGGGGGTTGTTCTCTGTGCAACCATTGTGAGTTCCTAAACTGATTCCTGCCAGAAAAAAATACCACTATGGACCCATGAAAGAAATTCTTGGTTTACTGTGATTATAAGTAATATAAGTGCTTTGAAGAAAGGACCATCTTTTTGTCTGTTTGAACAGCTCCTAGTATAAACCTCTGCATGTGACAGGGGGTCCTGGGCTGCCTGGAAATAATGTTGGTGATCAGGTGTCTGTTGGCGTGTGTGTGCAGAGAGCAAGTACAGATTTGCAWCTCGTCTTCTTCTCTTTTCTTAGGACAGTGTTTAAATCAGATTGTCATCTGTATGAAAGTGTGTGAGGCATAATAAAAATAAATGTTTTCTAAAATATGAGTGCCTCTGACTATAGAGATCAGATTTTGCTTTGAGCGGCAGCGGAGGGAATCTGTAGTAAGCCCTGCCCTAGCAGCAGACAAGCAGGTGAACAGCTGGAGGTGGGGCGTTGATGAGCGTGGTGGTGTAAAAGTTGTGCTGATGAGTGGATGAGACTAGTTTTTGCCTGTAGGACAGTCTAGCATGCGCCGGTTCAAGACATTGGTGAAACAAAGGTTATGCAAGGTTTATAAAAATGAAAAATTAATGGAAATCACTCTTTTCTCTGCTCTAGCTGGTGGAAAAATTACAAAGGAACATGACTATATTCTGGTTTCAGCACTATACAGTAGGCCATGATCAGGTTTCTGAAGTAGTACTGCTTCTTTCTGCAAGCTGATGTCATTTGTTTTGTTTTTAAAGGTGCTGCCTAGTGTCCTGTATTTTAATAACAGAAAGATTTTATTTAATTTAAGCTGTCACCATGTGGTCCTGTCATTATGAACACAATTATTCTGAAAATATATGTTTTAGTTTCTAAGCTGGCTTGATTCCCAGATTGCAATGTGGTAAGATTTTTGATTTGAGGTATTAATCAAATGACAAGAATTTCATGCAAGATTTGCTTCTACAGAGGATCCATGTAATCCATATCTTTCTTTTCTACACCATTAATGTATTCAGAGATGCTTTTTTTTTCTCTCTATCTAAATGTCAACAAGTCTGATTAAGTATAAGCAAGAAATTAGTGTTCCTTCTTCAGTAGTATCTCAGTGCAGAAGGGACTTGCCAGAAGAGACAGTGTCATCACTTTTAGACAGACTGCTTCCCCAACCAGCATTTCTGGAATTCTGTGGCAACTCAAGACCGATGTTCTGACCGGGAGGGTGATAATTCCCTGGCTGTAGTCCACAAAATATACCCTTGGCCAAAGAATTTCCCAGTTCCACAGCCTGAAAATCACTCTATAACCACTCATGAAATAGTTTCAGTGCATGTTGACATAGCTCCTCCAGAGGACCGGCAAACAATAGCCTACGTCCTCTCTGTGTCTGCTCTGGTGGAGAAAGAGCAAGGCGAGCATGTTCATTACTCATGAAATACGCATTCATCAGATAGCAACTGACAGTATCTACCCCACAGCACATCGGTTGGGTCCCGTGTGACTTTGTCATGTGAGGACGGACACTGTCAGTTAACTAGATGCGCCTGGAATTGCATGTGGCAACATAGCGCCTGCACTGGGCGCATGCAGTTGGGTTTTACTCCATTTTCTTAGCATGTGTTGCGGGACATTTGGCAGAAAGCTTCCTAATGAAGTGCTGAATAATTAAAATATGTTACATGTGTCTCATGTGGAAAATAAAATAAAATAAAATAAAATAAAATAAAATAAAATAAAATAAAATAAAATAAAATAAAATAAAATGAAATGAAAAAGGAAAGGAAAGGAAAGGAAAGGAAAGGAAAGGAAAGGAAAGGAAAGGAAAGGAAAGGAAAGGAAAGGAAAGGAAAGGAAAGGAAAGGA
>NW_028185483.1:7869506-7915460 GCF_003343005.1 Rhea americana
CATGGGAGTTAAGCTGAATTTCTCCATTAACGTTAGGAGTAACATCAGGCTCTAAAAACTAAACAAGCAAAACGCTAGCCCACTTCTGCTGGTAAAACTGGAAGGAATCACTATTCGGAAGTCTTTTWTCCTGCCACATTTCATGATTATATATAGAGCCTTCGCTTATCTATCCATTTCCATTTCCTCAAAAAACCTCTAGCAGGGAAGTTTGTCTTAAAATATGCTTGAAATGATTTTGTTATATTTGTGATACAACAGAGACACTGTTTGTCTGAAATTCCTTTCATGGTGCTGCTATTTTGACAGATTAAAAAAGGGAGAAAAATAGCTATTTAAAGGCTTTTGAATGATGTCATCGTTGAAAATCACATGGTAGCATCTAAAATATTCTCAGTATTGTTATGTCCTGGCTGGTTGCTTTTCTTTTATTAGTTTTTGTGTATTCCATATCAACTTCTTRTTTTAAGATTTGTATTTGGTTCGTACTTAACATGCAAGATGATGTTATAAAAATGTGATCCTCCATTTAGACAAACAGGGATTAGTTTTAAGTAAAGTAAAATGAATTCTGCAAAAATACTGAGTAGATCCACAGATCATGTAAATTGGCTCTAATGAAGTTCAAAAACTTGAATTAAAGTCTCAAGTGGCTGTGTAGTTTGACCATATTCATTCCTCTTTTTGTCTGTGAGTAATTGTTCAGGAGGTTTTTGCAGAAAGTAGCTTTCAGGAACAAATATTCTTTCACTGAAAAYCCAAATTGTCACATGAAGGGCATATTTGCTTGAAAAAAATTCTTGTAACTAATTACTCTTTATTAAGAATTCATTATTTATTTATTTTTAAAATTTCCCTTCATTCATKCTGTCTACAGAAACAGCAGAATGTGAATTTAAATAAATATGGTGTTAAAAACCTGCAGATACCTACAGGYTGAACTTTGAAAGCTATGTACTTTATATATACTGCTGACTCAAYGGAGAATAGCCTGGGAAAAAAATGTATGTACGTGAATTTTTTTACAAAGCAGGAGGAAAATGGGCTACATTTAGCAGATAAATTGATGACAACAAATAATGTAAATAACTCTCTCTCTTGAAAGTATTATCTTTGTTGTTAACAACAGCAGGTTTCATTTTCTGTGTCATATGCGCATCTTTTGCTTTCCATAAAGCATTACATGGCAGTTGAGCCTATTGGTAGTCGGAGAACCAACATAAACTCGTAAATGATAGACATCTATATTGTAATGAAAAGGTCCAACCAATTGATGAGTGGGCATAATGCCATTCAAACAGATGGGTCTGAGTATCAGCAGCCAAAACATCAAGTAAGTCCATCAAATGGAGATGTTGAGGCTGGGTAGAATTCACAGCCAGGAACGCTGAATGTTAAGACTGTGTAATTAGCAGAATATGACACCATTAAACCAGCTCTGGGCTGGATTAATTCTGAAAAATATAATAAATACCTTCCACATTATGGAAGGGAGAGCCTGAAAAGATGCTGGACTTTAACAAGATATGACAGATAGAAGTCAGGATATCCAAATCAGGAGCCTGAGGTTTATCTTTCAAGCAGATTCATAGGGCAATGCTGTATTTAGGTATTTCCAGGACTATATAAGGGAAAACCTTTGCTTGCCTAAAGAGAATAGCATGCTACTGATATGGAAGAGTCTGCCTTCCATAGGAAGACCTCAGTTAATAAAAACCAAAGCACTTCTTCCTGGCTAGTATTTTGCCAGRCGGGGTAGAATAGTGTTTGAACACAGCTTTTACTAATTAAAGGTTAAGCTATGATACATGATAATGCAGTCATCCAGTAAGAGAGTAAAAACAAGAAAATGTGACTTTAACTGAATAATTTGTGAAAATTATATCTGATAAAACCTGCAGGAATTAAAATCATATTTAAATTCCATAAACTGGCCACCCTAGAAACCATGAATTTCTCTTCTTTCCTAACACAAAACAGATTTTCTCTGAGATTAATGTGAAAAGTGCATTGTTTATGGTAACTCAGATTTCATAAATTAGCAGTCATCATAATCTGCTTTCCATTTGCACGCTTAGTTTGCTTCACTCCCAAAGACGCACAGAAATCTACCCCTCAGATGCCGACTGAAATGGCAGGGATGCACAGCTATTTTGCAAGCATCTTCCTGTCAGTGCTCCTCTTAGGTACACTCCTCTTAAGGAGTTCTGAGCTTCACTTATGGCACAAACACAACTTTCCTGGAAGAGATGCCGGGAAGAATGGTGTAAAAGATGCCTCCCTCTGCTTCACTGTGCTCGTTTCACTGCTGGTTGTCCAGCAACAAACCGAGACTTTAATAAGTGATTCATGGTGAAACTCTATACAAAACCACAAAAAGAGTAAATGGAATAGTGTTCTCAAGCAAAAAATTAGTGTTCAGAGAGGATATTGGTGCCCAGTAAATGTTAAGGTTTGAGAGAGGCTTAGCCCAGTTTGTCCAAAAGTTTGGAAATCACAAAGTTGTAAGTACTAGACTTGGTCAGATTTAGGGCATGCTTTCTGTGCCACTGTATAGGTTTTATTTAATAAGGCTCTGTAATGAAATTAGTGGGAAGGAGAGGAGGAAATAAATATGACAAGACAATTTATGTTGAGCATTGAATTGGGGAATTCTGGCTTCATCTTTGGCTGAACTTATTGAACTGGCTTGGTCCAGAAAGGCAATTTACCCTGTTTGTGGCTTAAATCCTTGTCTGCTAGCACTTCTTTCCTATTTAGAGAATCAGCAATGYTTTTGCTGAAGAGTATCTAGTCACCTATCCCAAAGGCTTCTAACAATTTGCAGTGGCTTGCTAGRAATAATCAGAATTGCCCAATAACTCAAGACGTGGACAAAGACTGGGAATTAGAGTGATTCTGCTGCAAGAGAGAAAACTTTAGGCCCAGTTCCTGACTTTGGTTATGTGGAGAACAGTGTGCCAGTGATCAGGCCCATGCCCTCGCTCTGTTAGCTTACTAGTACAAACGTAGATACTGACTCTTAATAGCTGGACACCTGAATTGTCACAAGAGTTATGAATGAAGGAAACTATGATATTGACTTTTAAAACCTAAACTTAAAAATAATTCAAGTTCAGTCTCAAAATCACTTCCATTCTGTCCTTCATTTTATGGCTATGACAGCTGAGATACCTCACATAATCACTTGTTTCCTTCAGCTAAGCAATCCAGGCATCTGCTCTGTGCCAAGCGCAGCTGAAGTCCTAATAGGCAAACATATCACTGACATATTTGTAACTCCACTGGTAAGTATGGTTGGCGCTGTCTGAGCGCACTAGACTAGTATTTCAGCCAGGCTGAGATGAGGGTATGGCAGACCCGGAGCTAGAAGTGCTACCCTTCTTGGCAYCCATCCTGCTGCAGGCACAGCCTGGCTTAGATAGACAGGAAGGAGGATTCACATCGGGCTTCACTGCTGAGTTTGGAAGATGCATGTTAAGTAAGATAGCCAACCAACATGAGGGCATGACACAGGGGTATGGAAATGCAGGTCAGAATCCAACATGTTCTAGAAATCCAGCTTATAGCTTATAGCAAAGACCTGCTTTACCTCTCTATCACCAGTACTTGAGAGAAACTGGCCTGTAGCCAGACAGTGCAGCCAGATCAAAAGAAGAATCATCAAGAGCCTTGCTAAAGGTGAGGCAGGTGTGGTGATTGCACCTGATTCTATTCAGCTGGCCCAAGGTTACAAAAGGATAGGGAAAGGGCATGCACAGCAGTGAGAGCTAGGAAGGCACTGTTCAGGGGTGGCAACAGCAAAGCCCAAAACAAAATAGGAAAGAAACTGGTTCTTCTTCACATTTGAGCACCTTCTTCCTCTACCTCAACATTTGTATATATACTTAGTTATCTAAGAGGGTTCTAATATCACTATGGGAAAGCAGGATGATATAGCTACAGTGCATGTTAATGGACCTGAAACACACAAGAGCAAAAATTTGGCTGACCTGAGGATGCTCAGCAAATGGTGAGTGTTTATTTTTTTCATTATTTGTATGGCATTATATTCACATATAATTTTCAAGCAAAAGTCAAATCTTGGTCTGGCCCAAGCTGACCTGCTGAAAATGAATTAGCAAGCTTGCTCTCAAAGATGTTTGTGATCTTAGGTGGGATGTGATCAAAACAAACATAGCACAGCATGGGTGCGGTCTTTACAGATGATGGAATGTTAATATTAGTTTTTCCAGAGACTAGAAGTTTGAGAAACTGCAGAAAAAAATATTTTTTTCTTTTGCACTGCATGGTTTATTTGTAGTGGGTGGAGCTGAGGTGGTAAAGGTTAACCACTCTTATTTTTTTTATATCCATTAAACCAATCTAAGTGCCCTGACAAAAGTGTAATATCATTACTGTAACTATACTTAAGGGCATTTTACCTTTGTCTTCTCATTTCACAACCTAACCTAGGTACTGTTATTTTTGTAATATCATGTTACCTGAATTTATCTTGTTAATAGCTGTAAAGCTTGATCCCATCTACTGTAAATTATGCTAATCATGGATTTTTTTCAAGAAATGGCTCAGCTGAATTACATGAAGTTACTGACAGAATAAGGTAGAGGGTTGATTTATAAAAACTTGGAGAAAAGGGAAAGCAAATACTAAACATACAACATAGCCAATGTTGCTTAAGCAAGTGTAGTTGAAACAACTTTTCTTTGGCAAGGTGATGTATTTTTTAAACAGAAGTGTTGGTAAAGCCAGCTTTTATTTTGAATAATCAAGGTACAATGCAAAAAACCACAATTTCTGTCTTTTGAATACCTAAAAGACAGTGAGCTTGCAAAAACTGGCCTAAGGGGTCTCTGTTATCTGGCTGAAATTGGCAGTAGCATTTCTGCAAAGGCTGTTTATTACCTGACCTGTAAGCCAGGAGTGCTGCTCTTGACTTTTTTTCCTCTTAAAAAAAGTAGCCATATATAGTATGTTAGGTATGTTGTTTATACTGGAGAGTTTTGGGGAATTACCCTAGCAGGTACATGCATCTGATGATGTCTAGCTGTGTTCTTGGTGGCTGTCCTAGAGCTAAAAATCATTGTACTGCTTTGRTTGCTTGTGCCTGCCTGTGCCTATGGCTCATCTCTCTCACTGAAATTTTCTCTGTAATGCAGCTACTTATAATGACACAGTAACTTCTTCAACACGGAGTGTGTCTTTTGTAGACACTTAGCCATGAGCATATATAACTGCTCTATCACTTCAATCTTTAACACACAAAGTGCTTGACTTGTATTAATGGTCCTACAACAAGTATGAAGTATCGTAAGAATAGAGTCCGTTTTCTGTCTCCTCCTTATTTCATTTGGGCTAAACAAGAACAGGGCTAGCAGATGAGTTATTTACATGAAGGTTGAAAGAAATATCACTCTACTTTCCAGAACCCCTGCAGATATTCACAACTTTTACCAATTTTTTTGTAGATTCCCATTGTTTTTTACTTAAAAATATGGCAGAACAGAATGAAATGGAGTTTTAAAAAAATGAAAAAAGARATTCAATTTCATTGCCCAGCATGTAACATTTTTCTGTGTTTCAAATATGCTGTAAAACTAGATCTCCATGTCTTTTTAATAGAGAAACTTAGCACTTTGAAAAAATCACAGTCAAATATGAGAAGATTGATTCAGCTTTCTATAGTTATATTATTATGATATTTTCCTACTTTGGTTGCATTCTTTTGTTTTCAGTGAGTTTTGTGCTTTAACTGTGGAGAAATAGAAGTTTTTCAAAATTAACTTGTACCTTAAATCACATATCAAGTGAAAGCCACGCATACAAACATTGAGGYATATGTGGCTAGTAAACAGGTAAGTCCCTTCTGCCCTGAGTAGTTTAGAGCTTTAAGGCCAGGATGACTTTACCTTTCCTGTAAAGACTATTTAGGCAAGTAGCACTTTTTTGAGACTTGATATATCTCCTAACAGGAAACAGCAATAAGTAGGAGAAAAACTCTTGAAATTATCGATTTCCTTTTTTGACTACCCGCCTTGTAGTCCTACCCACCCTGACAGCACCTTGTCTAACAATCTGTTGATAATCCAGTGGTGGCTTTTGTGAGGTGTCAAATTTGGACTTTGTCCTGGATCAACTTGTTACRGTCTTTCTGTGTAAAGCACTGTTTGTACAGCGGTCTGAAGAATGGGAAAACACACTGTTAATATGAAACAGCGGCTGTTATGTTTAAGTATACTTAGAATTAATGATAACTTCAGATTTAAGCCTATATAATAAAAATCTACTATCCATAGAAAACTAAGTGATTATATTTCTTTTTAAAACTTAGGCATTTTAGAAAGAAAAGCTAGTTTCACTAAAATAATTGTTTTAACAGTCATATTTAAAACTGTCTTCCTCAGTACCTGGCCTGTTTTGTTTAGAGGGAGACATCTATTATCTCCTGCATTTTGATCTAAAACATAGTAAGTGGCATGAGACAAAGAGCATCTGCTTTCACACTTCTCATGAAGTTTCTTTGAACACAGTCTCTGTGCTTGCAAGGAGTAAAGATGACATTCATTGATTTTTCTATGTAAGGCWTAAAGATTCACTTCAAAACATTTTAACCCTTCACACAGCAATGACCTGTTTGGGGGGAAAAAAAGCATTTTTGTTTTTGTGCTTCTAAAGGGCGTGGACAGAGCAATTGCTTAGGTGCTGAAGTCCTCCCTTAACAGAGGCAAGGTAATGGTAAATACAAATCTCACCTCACCTCCCCATGTTGTCTGAGCTAAAGAAGTGTTATCAAGGAAAAAGTGGACAGCCTTTGGACTCGCTCTGTCCTTGGCTTGGCTGTACCTGCCAAGAAGAGTGGTGGTTGTTGCCAATTGCTGGTGGTATGAGAGGCCCTTTGGGAAATGAACGGAGGCTGCTGAACTTGTTTTCTTTAGGCTATTCCACCCTATATGATCATACCAAACCATAGATTCTTTTGGCCTTTAAGTCCAACTGGGATGAAAGGACAAATAAGATGCTCCATTTCTTGTTTTTTGAGGTGAGTCTTGTGGTGGGTGCTTAGAGTTTGTTTTACCTGAACAGCTGCTGATACTTAGCTGGCTTACTGGTTATTTTTTTAGCTGTCTGCCTGGGCATTTACTGTAGGCTGTGTGTTTGGTGGCTGGCTGGCTCTGGGCCACCTGCCTGGCCCAGTGTCGGGTGATGCTGGGCTGTCTGGGCATCTGAACGGGCCGTTCTCTGTGAGCTGTCCCATTGGTTTTGTGCTGCTTCATGTAGGATTGCCTGGGCTTAAGCTGCTCTAACTGGCCATCTGCTCTGTTTCCCTGCATCATCAGCTAATTTATTCAAATCTTAAGCAACCCCTGTTCTATTACTGGTTTCCCTTCTATTATCTCATAGCTTTTTAACAGAAGGAAGAACAGGGTATCTTCTCTCATCCCTGCACCAATTATTACTGGACATTGCTCAAAAGAATGAGGAGACAGGAAGAAACTTCTTTTTCAGTGCCCAGTGAGCAGCAGTGGTTGCCTCCAGCTGGTTGAAAGGAGGAGCATAAAGAGCATGTCCTAGACGCTGTTAGAAAACGCTAGCACCCCAGAGGTAATGAAATGGGTTAGGGCTGTACACAAATAGGTACTGCAGACATCTTGTAATCCCCCAACATCTCTGATTCTTAGGGAAGAGTAATTTCAAATGATACTGAGTTTGGACTAAACTCATGTACTAGAATTCAATACCACTGGCAAAAGGTAAATGCGAAATGCAACAAGAGTCAAACTCAATAAAATATTTTATAAGAGGTTAAAAGTCTAGCTGATAACTTCTATGATATAATACTCTTATATTTTACTTAGTACCACTCAATGGCTGATTTTTTAAGAGAAAACTATACTACTATGTAAACCTGATGAAGTTCATTACACTGAGTAATTACTAAAGGTCACAGACTGACTGAAAATGAGGAAATGACTCTCTCAGTGGAGACTCTGTGAACCYGCCCTTGATTCCTGCTCCTTGTCTATCAGCAGAGAGGTAGTGAATGAGGGTATATAAACACCGTCCTTAACCTGCTCTGGATCAAATGGCAACTCAACAGCAATAATTTTAAAGTGGCCTGCCAGATGTCATATTTAGGACCAAAAACTTCTAAGGTGGCACACACTGTCTTGGAAGGCAGTAATGACGAGAAAGTTTGAAAGCCCAGATAGCCATGTCTCTTCCAGTACCATGTAGGTTAGCTGTGGCCTGACTTGTATACATCAAATTAAATGACTGAAGTTTTCCCTTTGGTCTTAGGATGTGTTAACCTGCTACTTGGAATATTAGTCTGTTATTGAAATTAGAGACCTTTAAAAGTTAATAGCATGGAATAGAGAGCAAAAGCTGCAAAATTTATTTATATAGAGAGAAACTTTCCAAGTTTTGGCTGAGAGGCCTCTATAATGATGGGCTATATATCTTTTTACTGTAGAGGTCATCTTCCTTTTCTTCCTGCAATAAATTTCTTCCCAACATCTTACAGAAACACAAAGCTTGTACTGTATATGTGTAAGAATTTGCTTCCTGGATATGATCCTTTTTTTTTTTTAATCTACCATTGATCAAATATTTGAGATTATACTGAGCTTGAGAACTGTAGCATGGAATTATGAATGCCACATCCTGGACCTGAAATAGTCCTGACTGTTTTTTCTTCTTGGTCATTGGTACACTAGGTCAAGTGCACTTTTTTTCCACAAGGAATGTGCTTATTTAAAGTAGTCATTTGGTGTATGGCCTGATTTGAAAATTAGCTACTGTGATAAATCAGGAGACAAAAGGAAGTTTTGAACAGAGRTACTTAGTGTTTTTTTCATAGTTTGAGCTATACATTAAATGTACAGATATACCCTTTCCCTTATTTTTCAATCAGATAGTATTCCTGTAATGAGTATAGCAATTGCTTCTATTGCACTCCCATACAATATAAGGAAAACACTGGACACATGCTTGCTTCTAGCTTCTATRTGATACACAACCTAAAGAAACAAGCATGACAAGCAAGTCTTTTTGTGGACAGACAGTGGCCCCAGAATGCAAACCAGAGAATGCTTTTACAGTATACATTTAGTTCTGTGTGTAAACTTTCCAAGACCATTTCAGACTATTAGTCTGAGCTGCATTACCTCGGAGGGTATTGTAGTTAAGACTTAACTCACTCTGGTAATAAATTACAGTGATGTAGCAGCTTTTATGTCAAAGGATCCTGAAGTGCTTTACAAACTTTACAGTCCATACATGCATGAATCACTTCACCCACCATTGAAATATGGCCAGCCCAGGGATGAATTGTGGCAGCTGTTTAACAGCACACAGCAGTACGACACAATGGGTTTAGGAGAGCAAAGACAACATGCTCTCCCAGTGCCAGTCCAAGCAATTCAGAGGGGTGCTGGAGAACACCTTGGGAGAGAAAAGGAGGGATTTCTTCCTCTTGCACCAGTGCAAATGATCATTATTGGGCTCTAGTATCTGGGATTGCCTTGAGAGCCACCACGTCACTCTTGGCTTCAGTAAGGATTAATCCAAGAATTGGAGAAAATGTGCTTGGTTTCTTGTGCTGAGCAGTCCCTACACAACTGCATAGAAGAAATAGCCAGTATGGGATTGCCCGTCCTTGCCCCATGCGCAGATGTGTACTGTACAAACTTTTGTCAAGAAAGTCCTCTGTCCTGGCTAAAAGGCTTGCTGTCTTAAAGGTGTCTTTTTGAAATTGTCAAGGAAAGTTGGGTAGCTAGAATTTTCCTACCTAGGCTGGAGCTTATCAGGGTTTAGTGGTGCCTCAGTATGGAAAATACTAGAAATGTGCTGTGTTAGTTTAGGCTCTTTTGGATACAGATTGCAATTGGGGAACTGAAGGAAAAAACACTAGTTGCATTCACAGTCCATATCTGTACAGCTACTTGAACAGGACCCAAATCTTTAAAGAGTTAGATAGGAAATTAATTTATTTCCCTTCCCTTTCTGGTTACCAGCTGTCCTCCTAACATAGTGATGGTCCCCATAAAGGCCTTCAGAAGAAACAAGCAATTTCCTGAATAAATCAAATTATTCATTCCTTCTTCCCTTTTTTTCTCCTTTTCAGTGACTGGTATCTTTGGTGACAATCCTGAGCAGTCTTGCTACCAGCTGCTCCAGTCTAGTGCTTTCGTCATTTTACCTTGATATTTCCTTCCTCATTGTTTCCCTAAGTTCACAAAACAATGCCTATGAGTGCTGTGTGCAGGGACTTGGAAAAGGAGAATAGTTTATGGTGACGTGTATCAAACTAAAGCCGTTTTTTTTGCATAGGAATTGATTTATTTGCTCCTTGGAAAAATATCTGAGTTTTTAACTTCTGCAAAAGAGTGTGACTTCCAAGAATTTATTGTTTCATTTTCTTTTGTCTGTAGAGATCCATGGAGACCAGTGGAAGTTGCTGTGAATGTGTGGGTTGAAAATAGAAGTGACTTAAATGTGCAACACCAATAACTGCATTATAGCATCATTAGTTCTTCCTGCCTAGTAATGTAATATTTGTGTGACTAGAGCCCCAGAATGTACAATGTTATGAATTTATATCCAAGACTTCACTAAAGAAATGGTAATTAATATGCTTGCACCTTTGCTCTTAGGGCATCATTGCAAACTCTCCTTTCCCCTGTTAAGCTGTGTAATGGGATTGCATGAGAGTGTGCACTACTCAGCTGCAGAATCAGACCCTTACAACCCTGAAACAGACCTTTATAAGCAGGAAGCAAATACTTGAGAGAAGTCCACTGATTTCCTTAGGCTTTGAGTGAAGCCCTTAAAGAGTTAAAAATAAATATCAGAAAGCAATAGCCTACTTATTCTCTAAAGATAGACAAATTTCATTCTAAAACAGAATTTCTAAACAGATTTTTACATATAAAATACTGTAGGTATTGAACCTAGTTTTTATGTATCAACTCTCTGCTGAACTGAATCTTTTGCTTGTAAATGCGCTGAGCCTTAAAAGCAATTTCTGTCATGTCCTCCTTCATATTCCTATCTCTTTCATCACCATCCAAAAGGAAACACTTTAACTTCARGCAATAAGAAGCTTTTAATTCAGATCTAAGTTTACATGAGTTATCTCCATTACAGTGTACATTTTTTAAAAAAATTAAAAATTAATTAGATCATTTCTACTGTTTTGCCTGTTTAAAATATATAATAAAACTTCAATAAATTATATTCTGGATCATATCAGCATCTTCTCAAGAAAATGAAGTTAAATCTTTGTTGTAACCAGCAGCTTAATTTTCATTAGGCTAGCTATTCGATAATTAGTCATGCACCATAAATCAAGTCCCCAAGTCTTCTCCAGGTTTCTTAATTGAGAATTATTGTTTCTTGGCTCTGTGGCTAAATGTGCAGCAAGTCTGAGGAGTGATAGATGCTGAATCTAGCACAAACAGTTTGAAACAGTCAGAACTTGATAGATCATTGCCCTGAAGGGGCTTGTAATGGCGGAGAGACTATGAATTTCAAAATTAAAGGTTTGTTCTTAAAAATCACAAGTGTAAAAGCTAGCTGTCATTTACCAAAAATGTCCTAACCTTCAGTCACTTTTCCTTTCATTACTAGTTGGATTTCAGTAGTTTTTCTAGTGACTATTGTAAGGAGTATGTTTGAATGTATTTGAAAAGTTAAAGTGTTGGCTTGGAAAGACCAAATTCAGATTACTTTTGCTCTCTCTTTGGYTGATGATGTCCTTTTTCTGGTAAATCTCATTAAGAAATATGGAAGTTGTTTCATTTCTGGTACTTTCAAACACTGAATGAAATGGTGGCAGTCATCTCGGAGCCAATATGAGAGAACAGATGGGCCTGCTACGCATGCCCCAGGTCATAAAATAATTTCAGATATGATGCAATTGTGGCTAAGTAAAAGAYTTCTACAAAGTCAGAAATATATTACTTCACTGAAAGAGGGGAGCCTTTTGCAATTTTTCTTTTGACAGCCTAGCAGGCTTTGCACAGATCTCGGCTCATGTTTGCCATCCTGTAGATAAGGACAGCCACAAGGTTTTCTGCTACTCATGACTTGCTTCCTTGTGATGTGGCAGCCGAGACCTGATGATGACCGCAGCAGGAAACAATGCAAAATGCTCCATAAATTTGAATGCAGGAATCAGCTGATGCTAGAAATCTAGGCCTAAGAATTTTAGCTGAGAATTTCCAAATCATGTTTTAGTTTTGTATTGAAAACCTTCACATGTAGCTCTATTTTGGGGGAAAAAATGTAAACTCAGAGCTTATCTGTGGTTTATGTATGGGTGTTTATAAATTGTGACTGGCATTAAAATTGTACCAGACACGGTCTTCTGTAAGTCATAACAAAATATAGTTAAATATATTGGCCTTTGTGGCTTTGGCTGAGTAGTTGCTGCTCCAAGTGTTTCTTCTGGGAAACCCAGTGAAGGCTGGTAGGGAATGGTGGACGTGTGGCTGTAGCGCCAGCAGACGTTGCGCGCTGACTTCCTGTATGGGTGTTCTGGCGTGTGCTACAAATGAGTCTTTCCTGGCCAGGTTCCTATACTTCCAAGATAGGTTCTGCCTGCCAGTTCCAGGAATTTTGTGTGTATGTAATAGTGTTATAACTGTGGCACTTTTATATGCCCTAGGAAAAAAATATTCAGAAAAGACAACGGTGCATGATAGGTAATAAATCTCTAAGGAAGGTTTYGGTAGTAAAATTCTATAAGTAATAAAATTTAAGAATTTTAATTTTTAAGAGGGCATGTTGTCAATTGGGAGAAAGGTTATTAAAATCTATAATCAAATAATTATTGTATTTGTGGACCATGTTCAGGGGCTTGAAATGACTGTGCAATCTTATTTTTGTAAAGATTTCTTCTTGGAAGGGAAAGCCATTTGCCTAGGGGGTATATTGATTTCATTCAGCTGTCACCATCCTTTTGTAAGATGTTACAGACAGAAAGCCAAATTTGGGCCTCAATTTATTCAACTTTATTTTATTTTTGCATTGTACTGAATCTAAATGTGTTGCTCTGATTATAAACCAGGATCATTTTCCAGCAGAATTCTCCAGTTTTGCACCAGATTGAATTGTAGCTGGGAAAGTAGTGGAAGAAGGAGCAATGTGGATGTGGAAGGTGACGTGGAGGTGAGGGACTTAGTTCAGACGCAAGAGTGAGTCTGAAGCCTTGCTCTGGGTTCAGGTGATGCTCTTGGTCTGGAGAGCTACCACACTAGCCTTGTGATGGRGAAATGAAAGCAAGCCAAACCCAACCCATTCTGTCGTTCCATGGGAGAGGTAGACTGTGCTTTCCATAAGCACTCACTTTTCTTGCACGTGGTTTTACACTGCAGAAAGAAACCTTTATATTGGGCTATTTTTCTGATGTGGAGATAGGAATTGCAGCTCTCTGGAGCACAGATTTTGTGGAATTGCAGATTATACAGTCAGCATGTGCAACTCCTGTGTAAAACAGGTCGTGGACTTTCCTTTATTAATTGGTGAGAGCTGACGTGTCAGTGGCGATGTGAAATCTCGGCCAGCACAGAGGATGCCAGCTCACACTGCAGCCGTTCTTGCTTGCCTGCCCAGCTAGCAGGACTGTGCGCTTGGTGGCTTTTGGCTTAGGGTGTTTTGGGGCTGGAGGCACTTGGCTCTAGCCTGGTAGGAGCAACTAAATAAGTTGTTAGAGGACCGGAAGGATCAGAATTTACTCTCTGAAGTGCTGAGCTRTGAGCATCGAGACGAGGATCCTGATCCTGCTGAGGTTTATGGGAGATCTGGGAATTTATTTTCCCAACAGAACTGTAGGCAAAATTCATGGCTGAGTTCCCTGTTAGTAGAATCTTGTTGTTTTTGTCAGTTTTCTGCTCAGAATTGTAGAAATATTGCATCATCGGCTGTTCTTAGGATGCTTATCCTTTGCAGTTATGAAAACATCTCTGGCAAATATAATTTACACCTGAGTTAAAACACTGTTATTAGTGTTTTGCATTTTGTCTGGCTTTTAGAACTACACAGACATATTCATATTCAGAACTGAAGTCCCCTCTGCTCTCCCATTCCCATATTTTACACATGCAGAAAAAAGAAAATAGAATGTCAKATTTAAATATCAATTAAAATATAATCTTAATTGCTATAAACTTCATTTCTGTGATRCTAAAAACTTAAGAATGTGATTGCTATTCCTGAAGATGCAAACTAAGACGACATCTTATAATTTTCACTGTATAGCTTTTTTGTTTTCATGATGCAGAGGAGCGTATGTTATTTCACTGACAATTTACTGCACTGCATATAGATTAAAATAAGAACAAATTTTCTTACTCTCTCAAATATCATCTTCCATCAGTGTCCCACAGTCAGAATCTCACCTTACCTATAGAGAGATACTATGGTCATGCCATTAAAATGAAAAGATCAGAAAATACTGTAGCTGTTGCTCCTCACAAGGTGTGAACTCTTCCGCACTCGATATATTTAGATAGTTTTCCATTAGTGTAATATTTGTAATGTGAGCAGCAACTAGTGGAYGGATGAATCTGAATGGGGATGCATGCTCCATGTAAGGAAGAGGCAGTGCTTACTCAAATGCTGTTAAAATTCCCTCATTTACAGCTCCTGGAGATGAAACATACAGCAGATTGCCTGTAACCATAGCAATTGGCCTCGACATGAAAGATCTCCAGCATAGAGGTAGTGGTAATGGCAGAAGCTGAGTGGAAGATAAAGGTGTACAGACAGAGACAGTACTAGGTGGAAGTGAACTACTGAATAAGTGAAGATGACACAGCCTAGATGGATTCAGACCAATTTGTGAGTTTGCTGAGAGGGTTTGGGTTGGTGGGGTGACTTAGGGGAAAGAAAGGGAAGAGAAGGCTGAAGGGAGACGGGAGGTTTTGGTACTGACTTGGCATAGATGACAATCAAAGGCTCCTCTGAGAGGGGAGACTTTGCTGCTGAGAGGCTGTTGTCTCTTGTGTCTCCACGAGGTGGGACAATGAGGACAACTGGATTTGGGGGCTCCTGTTATATCAAAATATCCCACTTCACTGATGGGGCCTGTGCAGATCTCCTGCAGTGTAGTGTTATTTCTCMGCGAAGGATTACAGTGTGATTCCTGTTGTTAAGAAATGGCACTCAGGAAGATGTGGCTCATTCTACATCCCAAAAGARTGCCAGAGGTGCCAGCCTTTGGGTTCAAGTAATAGTAGGAAAAACTGTATAAGAAAAACTGCTGAAAAGATGAAGGAAACAGTTCCTAAAATTTCCAAATGCCTCGAGTTATGAGTGCTGGTATAAACAAAACATCTGGGACCTTTACTTCAATTTTTTGCTTGTCTTCATTTTCAGAGCAAACTCTTTTGAAAATATATAAAAGTTGTCCTTCTCACTATTTATGTCCAAATTAAAAGGAACCAGTCTGAAGAACAGCTACTTTACTTAGTGACCTCTGATATTATGGATGAGATCATTTCTTTAATAATGATCAAAATGATCTATGGGTCCCAAATGAAAAGACTYAATTTACAAGATAGACCAGGGATTGGAGCTCAGGAAAACTTCATTTCATAAAACCTTCAAATTCATATGTATGACGTACATCTATCCAAGATAAAATAATTCCATGAGTTCACTTAAAAAAACTGAGGCTGATCTGCTAAAGACTCTCACCCATTCAGGTCAATGCTACCATCATTTTTTTTGTAAAGTCTCATTGAGTTWCGTCTTGAAAAAAATGTCAGTAATGGGTCTGCTAGTAAGTGATGGTCTAAATCTCTCTGATTAAGAATAACTTAATTTGAGCAACCAGAAATATGTATGAGTAAGAGCACAGTGCAAGGAATCTGGCAGGTAGAGTTGATGGTTTCCATACCTTACTCCAGGGCTGAGCTGGATTCCTGAAGGGACTCAATTTCCACATGGCCAGTAAATTTACCATGCTGTGCAGGCTGCATAAACCCATTGGTCTCCCTCATGCTCCCTTTTCACTACTACTACTTTGCTTATAAAAGTTATTTTTGGTCAGCAAGACAGTTCTTTACAGAAAGCATAGTAAACATGAGATTTATACAGCTATGTGTCATCTTTAAATCTACTCAGCTCCCTGGGTAAAAAACAGGATCACAGCAGTGAGCATTTTAATAAACAAGCAAAGACATTAAAAAAAAAAAAAAAAAAAAGTCTAGGAGACTGTTACAGTTCAACCCCTTGTATCTAGGCTGTGGGAATAAGCTTGAGGCTTGTATTCATGTTCCCATTCTGGAATATTTTCTCCCTGGGTTTGGTTCTGAATTAGAGCTGTAGAGGATCAGCTGTGATTCACTGTTTTGCTCTTGTGATTTTGAAGCAATCAGAAACTCCCAAAGCCAGCTGACTTTGCAAGATTTGAGGGCTAAAATCTGATTAAGCATGGTTGCTGGATATCACCCACCATCAAATCACTGGTTCATCTTTTCAGCAAACCTTTAGGAACATATGATTGCCCTGAGATGTCTGCTGAGAAAGAGATATTCTTTTATGTCTAAGGATTGGCTGGCATTGCTATCACTAGTATCTGGCAAAATTTCATTTTCTGCTATGATTTGTGTTTCTAAATTTAATTTAGTGTGGTGCTAGCAGCTTGGAATAAACTTCAGTTATAAACTCTAATTAAAAAAAAATAAATCGGAAATATAAACTATAGTCTTGACTACTAGTTAAAGATTTATTCCAAAGTTCATCTACAATTAAAACACATCTGAGCCCTAAACTAGAAAAGTTTTTACACTGTTTCTTTGTGAATCTAGATAGTCCTCAGATGCCTGGATTTTAACATCTGCTAAATATGGTTAGTATCACTGTCAAATTGGAATGAGTCTTCAGCAATTGGGTCCAAGTCTGCAATCATCAACTGTCTAATTTGGTAATGGTAACTTCAGTAGCTGCAGAATCAAGACTGATAATTTCTCCCGTATCAAATTTATGTACATTGTAATGTAATGAAAATGTTCCCCAAGGAGATTTCCTTTGCTACGTACCACACACAATACTAGTTAATCTCACTTCTGCTTTTTATATTTTATCTACTGATATTACTGTCTCTTGGGGGAATGCCTTGCCTTATATTGGTGCAAAATGCCTTGAATGCCTTGTATTTGTAATAATATATATTAATGTTATTTTTGGAAGATTGGTATTTTTACAATAATAATTTACTGTAGGCCTCAGTCTAGCTTAAATATTGTAAACTGAACTGAAAYGACCAAATTAAATACTGAATCTAGACAGATCTGAAAGGTATTCAARCTCCTTGAAGGTGTTTATGATACCAGTAGTTACAGATGAGGCTTCTGGAGGAAACTGCTGTTCTCTGGTAGAAGATGCAACTTGCAATGGGGAAACATGCCAAAGCTTTTCTGCAGGATACGAGTCACTCTGAAAATATGTAGGGGCACCASTTTTCCACTCTGAGGTCAAACTGTAGTCAACACCGATGCCAATACGTGCGAGCGCGTATCAGTAATGACAGTGCGCCTCGGTCGGCAGCGCTGTTAGCTCTTGGCTGGGAGGTCGCGAGTTTAAGTCTCCCGCCAGGACTCGGGCTGATCCCGAGCGCCGGCGCGGTGGTGCGACGCCCGGAGGTGTCGAGCCGTTTGAGGTGCCGTCCTTCGTGAGATGAGATGTTAATCCAAAACCCCTGCTGCTGCCTAGGCAATGTCTCCATGGCGCTTTTGTGAAAAAAGGCMGGCTGAGCCTCCTCCGCGGCCAGAACTCCCCGCGGCCGAGCGGCAGACCCCGGTGTCCGAGGCCGGACACAAGCCGTTGTGTTATTGCACTGCCATTACTGTATTTAGTTAAGTAGAATGGAAACATTGTCGAGTGTTTTAGGATGAACAGGGTACGAAAGGCCTAATATAAAAGCCAAAATCCAATGTAGTCTTCTAAATTCTATTGTTTATCATGTCTCTGTACACAGACACACAAATATTTTATATATATATTTAGAAAGTGAGCTCTGTTAAAAATTACATTCAGTTTGCACCCATTCCATTTATATTATGTTGAACAATTATATTCCTTCCCTCAAAATGATTTTTTACCATTTTGAAATAAGAACTCTGCATTTAATATCACACGTTCTTTAATAAAAGAAACATATTGTTTAGCTTGTCATGATACAGAGTTGCTTTTCTATAAACCCATTAAGCATGGGTACTTGGGGGATATTTTCTTCAAAGCAAATAGAAATTCTGGGAAGAAACATGTTTTAACAACTGTCTATGGTTAAAAATGAGAAATAGTAGAAAGCTTGGATGTCCTCTGAGGAATAGGGTGCTATATGCAGCATTGTAGAAATGTCATCTGAGATTGGTTATGGAGTAGGAAGATGGCATATTACATTTTAGTTCATTTTATTGCATTTCATTTCATTTTATCTTTTATTTTGGTTTATCTTGTTTTATTTTGTCTTATTCTACTTTAGCTTCCCTGAAACTTTGACTAAATGTAATGTGTTAAATGCACATTTTATTTACAGTATGTTGTATTGATAGGTGCATGCTTGTGTGACCTAATTCCTAGGAACTCCATATAAAGAGTTAATATGAAAAAGATTAACAGGTAACTCTGAGTCTGGGTGCAAATCAGAATAATGTAAGAATTTTGCATTTAACACATTGAAGTGCTCCTTCCCCCTCAAATTAGAAGCTCCATGATCCTCTGATATCAAAGTATCTATTTAAGAAAATAAATTGGGGAGTAAAACTTCAAAATAGTGCAACCCCCCCCCCTTTTTTTACCCACTTTGCATAATATAAAGTGCTTAAACTCTTTCTGCAGCAGTCCTGCTGGCTTTCTGTTGCTTGATATTCTGACCATTTTTGAACCCTTGAACTCTGACGGAGAGGAGGGACTTGGAGAGGTTGTCATCTGATCTATGTAAGAAGGCAAAAGGAATAGCTTTCTCTTTAATAGCACTCTTTTCTGCCTAACAGTTGGTGGGAGATTAAAATGATCTAGGTGGATAAGGCAGGTTAAAGGTCAAGGGACACCACAACTCCCCCTCTCCCCCACATGTCAAAATATAGACAGGTCGTTAGAAGTTAAAATTTTATGCCCCTTTCCCAAATATTTCAGTCTATTTATGCACTAATTTTTATTGTAAATTCCAGTTCTTGAGGGGGACGGGACCCCTACTAGGCTACTGTCCAGCCTGTATAGTCGTCAGGTGCTGACATTCTGAGTTTCAGCCATATTAATTGCTGGATAAAGGCTATAATCCCCTCTCTTTGAAGCCCAAGACTGATTTTTAGGCAGTACTTCAAAAGCAGCACACAACTGAAGAGGCATATTTCCTACTAGCACTGAATCAACATGATTTACTCTGTTTGCGTTCGTCTACATACGCCTTGCATATTTGGCTGCACAACAAAAAGGTGCGAGTTGGCTGTAATATAGTCTAAGGAGAGGTTTTACTATCCTGAAGTTGATATATGGCCTCATCTGAGACATACCGTTCCAGATCTTTGCTTTAAGCATCATTAGGAAAGCATAAACTCCTATATCATGCTTTTGTTACCAATGAAAAATCTTGCTTTACGTTTCTAGATTTTTTTTTCCTCCCCGCAATATCATATTAAAACTATAATTTAGAGTGAGGCTGATTCTTAAACTGTGAATAAATAAGGACTGTGTTTTGAAAAAGCAAACCTTTCTCAAAGCACAGCTTTTAATATCTTAAATACAGCAGCTTCTTAATTAAATGAAGCTGTGATCCAGCAGCAAAAATCCATTATTAAGAATAAATAAACATAATGTTTAGCTTGTTTCCAGGAAAAAGAAATGGGCAGAGAGGTCTTTTCTTTGTAAATAGATTTCTAGCAAATGGGGAGCTCTTGGTGTTTGTGTGTACTTCACTTCTGGCTGTCTCTTTTTGTACTGGTGTGCACTTCACTTCTGGCTGGCTATCTGCAGAGCTGTGCTATAGGGACTTTCTCATACAGGATTTGCCAAGTATACTTAGTGTTATGTTTGAGAAAGATTAACAATATTTCAGATCAAAGGAGAATCCTGCTGCACGGTCTTACAAGATTGTCATTCACTCCCATTATGGCTCATTTGCACAAGATTTTCATGTAATATGAGCCATTGTTTTGATGGCAGTGATTTGACATAAAGACAGGGCCAAAATGCATCTCAGAGTCCCAGTCCGTCAGGCTGGGGGGTATCTTGGTCGCAAAGAACTTGCCAATCATAAAATGCAACTTTGTCTCAGTTATATTAAAGCCTTTATCAGGTGGAAAACTTCTGAATGAGCATTGATTCTAGGAGAAAAACTGACAATGGCCATTTTTATTAGAGCTTAGATGCTGTTTTAACTGGGCAATGTTTTGGTTAATGTGAAATGCAAACCTCCAGTTAGGAGTAATTTTGGTGAGCCGCGTAGTGCTATGGCTTGTTTGTTACATTAAAATACTGAGTTTGTTTTAAGATGCTTCAGAAAAGTTGGAGAGCCTCGCACCAGGCATGCCATATGAGAAATGTATTTATCCCAGTGTTTATATTTTAACTTAGTAGCTTAGTTTTTAGAATTAAATGYGCCATATGGATGCTTAGCAGATGCTTTAAAATGCAGATGCATTTGGGCGTACTGCAAAACAGAAATCAATAAAATCAGGGAAGAAAAATAGCATTTACAGAATATTTTTCTTCAAATCCTGTCTTCCAAGTAATTTTTGGGGGGTAGAGTCAGATTTTGTTGGTAAGTAAGCGTTAAACTTTGTAAAGTCCAGTGAAAGAGGTTTTTTTTAGTCTGTTTTAAAGCACAAGTCAAATCTGGGCACAGCCTGTTGCTTTGGCTTTGATACACTGTTGGGCTTAGGTAGCACGAGAAACTCGGGGCAGGAGTTGATCCGAGATGTGTCAGGCCCAACCCTGCAACTCGCTCGGGCTGAACTCCCCCGGCTTCAGACCAGGACTGCAAGATGCCCCTTCTTTCCCACCCCTAGGGACAATTATGCAAGTTAAACACAAAATTTCAGCTGTAACTGTAAGTTTCCTTGGTTTCTGTGGGTCTAAATTGTCATTAAACTTTTACCTATTTTTTTTCTGCTCAGTTTTGAGGCTTGGTAGTTTTCCAGTGGGGGAAGGAGGAGAAAATTATTATTCATGTGAATGTACAAGATGATGTAGCAAATTTTGTAAGGATTTAAGAAAAAAATTACTTCAAAGAACTGATGGTGTCTGTAATGCTGTTACTTATCCATGTGGAGGTATAATGCTAATATGCACAGAAAAAGATCCAGAGGAAAGTTATTGTACATTAAATTATTTTAAGACGTAAATGGTGTGTTCCTCTCCTTTCTGTATATATTTGTATAATTATTTAATACTTTGTTATGGACAAGGCACCTCTAATAATTCGTTAAAAACTACAAAAGCTATTTTAGAGAGAAATTTTGAAGAATACCATAGTGATGTGTTTCAAGTTTTTTCACAGTTTGGATTGCAAGTTATGCCTAAATAAATCTGGTGTTCTTTTAAATTAAAAATAACTAAAATATCCTTATAAGAAAATGTGTGATGGAAGGAACCTTGAGGCTGGATTATAAAGTCCTGGTAAATGGACTGTAAAGTGGAAACAGTGAAAAACATTTCACTTTGGTGACGATAGCTGGCATGTCCTTCCTAGGCTGTCAAGGCAAAGGATTTATTTCAGGAAACTCATATAGTGTGGAAGGTAGCATCTATATGTCAGCGTTTCCACGGGCATTTAATGGAAAGCTTAAAAATATAATCATTAGACCAATGTTTTTATTCCTCACCAGGAAATGCTTGCAAAATACGTGAACAACAGCGCCCTCTGCATTTGAAAACCCTGCGATTATTAAAAACAGGCTCCTGCTTGCCRAAGGGAGCCTTTTAATTTCAATTACTGTTGTTTTCAGCTGCTGTAGGTACATTTGAGGGGGGGAGGGGTGGACGTATTCTGATCTGCTTGTAAGTGTTACATACCTTTACAGTGCTCTCGGATAAYGTTAGCACATTTAAGTTGCTAGAATTATAGTAATGCATGCTTTAAAGTTACCCAGAACAAACTAGCAGAAAATAGAAGCAAATTCTGAATTTGCACTTCTGAATTTGCTTAAATGTAATTTAGTACGTCGTTAGCTGTGGAGCATATCGCAGTCCGGAAATATGTTTTAGAACAAATCTGTTGTATTTTAATACAGTTTCACTACTAAAATATTAGATACAGAATTAAAATGATCTGKTTTTTTTCAGTGTTTAGAGAAATGTTCTTGGGACTTTTCAGAAACCAGTAGTAAAGCCGGAGATTGATGCATGGCAATATTTCAGGATTTGTTAGGAATAACGATGCATTTTAAATTGGAGAGTTAATTGTATTTTTTTTGTAAAGCTCAAATTTTGCAAGGAAGTAATTATTATAAAAATAGATTAATTTGAAAAAAGTGCTTTACCTCCTATAATAATAGACAGAACAAAACAGTCCTATGTGAAAAGCTCTTATGTAGTACTGATTAAAAAAAATTGTACTTGCTATTTCTATAAGCAATTGCTACACATCAGATGTTAATTAACCTCATAATATTCTTAGTTACCCCTGTAAAAGGCATAAGAAGCTGTTCAATAAATCACAGTATAAATATTATATTTCTCTTAAATAGTTATTCTAGATATTTTCAACTGGCAATAATTTCTTCAAACTAGAAGCAGTGAAATATTGTAGCTATATATATATAGATCATAGATTCGTATAGAAAAGTAGCAAAATACTTTGAATTTCTTTTTAAAAATAAACTATCTATTTATAGTCCTTTAGTAGGGATAATTTAATTCTTTTTTGCTATTTCTCATCACTTCCTTAGTCAATAATTCCTTATCTTTAATATGAAATTAGCTTCTAATAATAACTTTTGCATCTGAAATATGAGGCTTAGAAATGTTCAGGGTTCTTACTACAAGGAATGCAGTTTATGGGTTCAAAGAAAAATGAGTTGGTATGAAAACTATATTATAAAGGACTCATTTTTATAAAATTAAAGTAGTAAAATTAACAACAAAGCATGATGTTCTCCTGTTTAAAAGGAATTGAAAGAGATGCACATTTATGATGTGATATTAATATGAAAAAATATACTTTTTAAAATTTACTAGTTTAAGAAAACTGTCTTTGTCAAAGCAATTTAGGAGAGATAGAAAGCCTAAAATCATTCCATTTCTGCATATGTGCCAGATATTTTTAAGAGGAAATTCAAAGACACATCTGAGTATTAATGTAAGCTAAGATTATTGACATGAAAGGGGTTTAACAATCAGAAAACAATAGTTCTTTGTTACATTTCTACTTTTAAGCAATTTAAGATGCTGCTTGGAAAGATATGAAGTCATGCACTAAATTTTCAAAGATAAAATACTGATGGCTCTTAGTATCAGTGTGTTAATTTAAGAGCAAATTAAAAGAGTAAAAGAATGGTGCAAATAATTTTCCGATGTTCTTGCTTGTGACTGCTGTAATCATCCAGGCTGATTTACAAATGTAGACTTGAAGGTTTCTCAGCTTCCTGCAGTGTAGAAGACTGTTACTTTGGCACTCACGCTCATGCCCTTGTAATCACCACTCAAAACTCTGCCCTGGTACTTCCAATTCCCAATCTCTTGATTGAACACCTCATTCTGTGCTAACAAGGTGTCCAAGGTATTTGAACAGGGGCTGCAGGCAGAAAATTGTTAATGGCTTCACTCATTAAGAGTTGCTGCACTAGTTTTGGTAATTTGGTAACTGTCTAAATTGCAAGTTGATTTTTCCCTTCATTTTRAAGAATGATGCTAAAATTTGAGACCAGGAACATTAACAGCTACAAAACCCCAGAAGAGTGCTTAAATCACAGTATTTGTATTAAAGCAAAAGGTTTTCAGACCAGAAAGTGTATTTTATTTTTGAGGTTATGTTTTAGAATTATTGAGAAATACAAAAACAAATATTAAATGGAAGTTAAAGATGGAAAATGCATAAAAGGGGGATAAGCAACTCTAAAGCAGCCTTCAGATCTTCAGGAAATTATTATAGGAGGCAAAGTTAGCACTGAAATTACAAATGAAAAAGAAACAATTCTTCTTGGGCCTGGGCATGCTTTTGGGTTTAAATTCTTTAAAATCAAAAGATTTACAGCAGCAGCAGCAAACCAAAGTATAGGTACCTGGAAAAAAAAATAAGAATCTTGAAATATTTTTTACTATAGTGTAAGTTAAGCAGAAAGTATGCCAAGATCAGTGGGCCTGATCCTGCTACCCATATTCAAATAAGAATCTTTTCCTTTTTCACTCTTATCTTGCTCGAGTGCAGTGTTTAGGAAGATATCTATTCCCGGGGGAAAAAAAAGTAATAAAGATCGATTAAAATCCATTGAAAAATGATATGTAAAGGGATTTTTCTAGTTGTATCCTTCCTCTCATCTAGGATCACTGAGTTACTTTCGTGAGCTATGGAATATTAAAACAGGGAGCAGGTTCTGTTTGGAGACAACAACTTACACCTGAAGCAATTTCTCTGCTTTCTCTGAGAGAATTTTCCCTGTGGAAGTTTGCTTTTTGAAGTGGAAACAAAGTACTTTTCTTAAAGGTGTAAAAAAGTGTTTTATAGGTTTTTATTTAATCCATTAAAAGTTTGTCATCCTTAAAAACTTCCCGTCTACTCATTTTAAAAGGGGAAATGAAAGTAATTCAGTGAGTCTTCCTGTGCTGTGTCACTTTGCCAGGTTTTGTTGTTTTACGATTACATATACCTATCTTTAAAGCTGTTCTCTTTGTGACTGTGAAAAAGGCATGCACAAACCAAGCGAAACTATAAAGGAAATACTAACACTAGCCACCCGGAAAACACTGTCAAAAGCACACTATAAACTAGGAAGAGATTTTTTCTTCCTGGTATTGTTTTTGTTAGATCAGTGTTAAATATTATTTAACTTTAGAATGCAAATTATTTTCAGGATAAAGTGTGGATAATGTTCTTGTGGTTTGAGCTCTTTCTTTACTGAAAAAGTGTACATTTTAATTAAAATCCTATATGAAAACATAATATTGTAAATATTTTGCCAGATTTGAAATATAGTATGATTTGGCCTTCACAAAAATATTCTAACCAGAAGGCAATACTCATCTAATTTTGTTACAGCAGAATCTCTCTTATTTCTTCTTTAACCAATATTCTTTCATAAAGTTATGCTAGCTGTGTAATTTGTCTCAGCTGGCTGGGATATCTCTGCAAGGTACATGGTTCTTTTTCATGATGGAAACAAAAAATGCAAGCAAAAGAGCAAGCTGTAAGTACTATTTACAATGCTGTTACAGGTTGCTTGGAAATATGCTATGAGTAAGCATAAATGTTAGTTGTTGAGCAGAATATACTTTTTCTATAGTACTGGAGTGCAGCACATAAAGGAAGGTAATATTTGTATTTTATATTCATTCCTATCTTTAGATTCATATTTTTTAAAACTCTAGCATTTATATTTAAAGAATGGAAATTACGCTTATGTGTAAAAAAGCAAACGACCATTTAAGACCAGTTATGTATCAGTTTTCTTCCRTATGTTTGTTTTACTCTTCTCATCTGGCTGCAATTGCAGGGGGAATGGATAAATAAAAATTCTTGGAAGGAAAGTTTGCTTGAGCTTCAATGTGTGATTGGTGTATTTCTGAACTAGACAATGGAGTTTTTTTCTTTCCTTTTAGTAGTTAAGTCATTCCTCTGGAACTGATTGCAAAGATAAAACCCCATCTGTATAAATTGAAAACTTTTCCTTTTGAACTGGAAGTTGAATGCAGACCATGACTTTTCCATAGAAAAATT
Organism: Rhea americana; assembly: GCF_003343005.1. Classification (NCBI taxonomy): domain Eukaryota; kingdom Metazoa; phylum Chordata; class Aves; order Rheiformes; family Rheidae; genus Rhea; species Rhea americana. Next base: position 7,895,389 of record NW_028185483.1, read on the forward strand.
ACAGAAATAATGGGCCCTGGCTGTGGAGGCATCTTTTTTTGTTTTGTTTTTGTTTTTCATGAATTACGCACAAAGTTATTTAAATTAATTCTGGTCTCATCACTAATAGAATATTGTTACTGATCTTTATAAAAAAAATATTAAAAATCAGCAGTATGTGGATGTAATAGTGTTAGCTGTTTGACCAACTTCCCCAAACAATTTTTTCTTTATTGAAAAGCAAGATTACTGATGACAATGCTCACTCATGATGCACATTGAGCATTTCACACATTATCTTATGTTAATTGTGTATATCAAAAGTACTCACTACTCTATTGTTTCATGATAGTAATTTATTTACTCTTTTGAAAATGGCTGTTAAAGAAAAAAATCAGAAGTTTTCTTCACAAAAAAGAAGCCCTGTAAATATTTTCATGTAATTAAAATGTATATGACAGAATGCCTGTTTTATCTCCCGGACTTAGCGTATGGCTGTGCACCTCCTAAGGGGGTCTGCATTTACAGCCTGCACTTCTAATTGTGTCCACTGTGTATTTTGTGCTCACTTGTGTTTGCAAGAACTGCAAGGAAACAGACTTTAACTTGATTCTTCTGTGACTGAACTGCCTAATGGAATGCAGGATCTCATGTACCATTGTCAAAATCCTGGTATTTATATAAATGGGGAGGTTCCTTCAACAGTTCCCTCCCACACGCGCCCTGCCGCTGACATCTCTCTATTTCCCTGGTTTGTACTCTGCCTGTGGGACATATGCAGAGTGAGGATCTTTCTTCCCTGGAGTAGATTGGTTCCTTTGCCGGGGAGGAGGAAGCTGTGGAGTTGCATGAGCCAACAGTGCCATCCCAGGCTTGCCACGCTTGGTTGGCCCTTCTCTGCCTACTAGTGCTGCATAGGTGTCCTACAAAGGTCATCTCTGTCTTGGTGAGGTGATATGAGCCTTCTGGGGCTGTCCTGTGAGATGACATTACTCTGGAGGAAGGAGAGAATCTGTACATTCAGTAAAGGCACTCCAGGCCTGAAAAGACTGGTGCCTTGTCTTAGGGTCAATACCCCAGCTGAGAGACAGCTGAAGTGCCACACTACCAGTACCGAAATGTAAGATATTCTTTCCGACAACCACTAAATCAGCAGAAATTTGCCACTGACCCTGAGCAGAAAAAGCATGAGGTAATCTTCAGAGCCTCTGCTCATCTCCTTGTGCCACAGCTCAGCAGCATGCTCCTCCCAGCCAACACGGGCAGCTACATGCCCGCACTGAAGGGAGTGAGTTTGCCAGGCTCCAGCAGAAAGGAGGAGTAGGGGCTGTGGGGCCTGGAGAAAGGTGAGAATGAGGCAACTTCTTGGCACTATGAGGATGCACCTCACAATGTCTCCCTACACCTCTGTAGCACAAGATGAAAAGGGCAGAGGTTTCAGTGGAAAACAGCTCTAAGGTGCCAAAGTCTTTCCCAGTCCCTGACAAGGCCATTTGTATCCCTAGGACAAAAAAAGCAGTATTTTTGGGGGGGAACTTTTGGAGAGTCAGGACCCACTTGAGTTTGCCTTCAGCATGATGAATTTCATTATAATGCCCCAAGACATTGTACCACAGCTTGACACAATTTGCTCCAAAGAGAGGAAAGGGAGCTCAGAGTGGTGTGGGCAATCATGTTATCTGGAGGAGGACACTGGAGGTGTTCTGGGATCCACATTTCTGTTCTCAAATCCCTGCTTTGGATCAGAGATGCACTGTTGCCTTTTTGAGGAATCTCTGCCAGAAGAACTTAGTGTAAATGTTTTTTCTAGAGGGAGTAGGGGAGTCAGGAGTGGTTTTGGTATTGGTGAATATACTGGCCAAAAATATGATGATTTTTTTCTGATTTTTCAGATACTTCAAAAGATGCTTTTATAGCTCTGCAGTATTGTATGTCTTTGTTCCTACCATTATTCTCTTTTAATTAGTATCTATTTTTTATTAGAAATGTGSCTCACTTTCCACTGATGTAGCAAAACTGAAGCTGGAGTATAAATTAAAGCTTTCTGTCCAGAGTAGGTTTTCCCATGGTGCAGTCAGAAAAGCACAAGTCTGGTGCTTCTCATGTAAATATGTTGGTGTTTGTCACTGTGTGCACACAGTYCTTGGATTTCCACGAAAGAAATGGAGCTTTGGACTGGTCCTGGGATTAGGCAAAGGAGCAGTTGTGCTGGGCACTGCTGCCAGGAGCAAAGGAATGTCCACGGTGTTACAGCATGCAGTGTCGAAGGCTCAGAGCCCAGGGCTCTGAGGAAGGAGTAGAAATAGGTGTAGTTATAGCTTATCTGCCTCAGTGCTAGCAAGTGCAGAAAGTTCAGTGGTTCAGGGCTTTCCTCATTGCTTTTTGTCTCTGTTTTTGTGGCCCCTATTTTCTGGCACTCCTCTCAGGCCCGTGCTCCTCCTTGGATCCAGTTGTGCTTGTGTTGCTAATGGCCTTGAACCAAGCCTGACTGCACTCCTCTGCTTAGTGTGACCKAAAAATCTTCAGTAAGTCTGAAATCTTACTGCAAAGGAGTTGTACAATTTTGCTTTGAATTCAAGCGTGCTTTGCCACTCCACAGGTAGGCAATGGGGTCAAAGAAGAGCACAGCAGCTGGGCACAATTGTCACCTCTTCACTTCTGGCATGCGGTGAAGTTTAGGGAGGAATATTACTGTACCTGCAAAGAAGGCAATGTCTTCAAGGTCCAGCTGAGCCCTAAGTGCCTTGATTTCATTCATGATGCATGACATGAAAGCTGCAGGGTCGGAGATCATTAACCAAACATCAGTTGTTTCTAACTTTGCATTACAGTGCTCCACACGTATAGCACAGAGGACAGAATCACCACTATTTTTGTTTACTTCGGCAGTTTAAGAGGTCTTGCTGTAACAATTTTTCCCCTTGATATTCCGTCTACTCTGTCCATATTTTTGTTTACTACAGCGTTGTTCCTAATTATACCCTACTTTTTCACTGTGCCCCTTGTCTCTACCTCTCTTTAACAYATGCAGACTTCAAATTTTTCTCCCAGTTAGTCTACCATTGGACAGCATGTACTTATGGATTTTTTTTAAAAAAATCTTTTTTTCTTGGTTGTGAAACAAAAGATCTGTGAAATAATTTGTCTCTATCTAAAATCAGTGACAGAACTCCCAATTGGAGTTAGCTAAGATTGTTTGTTGATTTCCCCTTCTGGAAATATAAATGAGACATTCATCAGTGGATTCTTTTTTGAGGTGTTGGTTTTACATGCTGTGGGTGAAAGGAATTTTAAAGCAGATGATATCATTTAGAAGTGTGACTGCATGGACACAGAAAATGAATTTTTTTCTGTCTCTAAGAAAAAAATTGGAATACATTGGTGCATCACAGATAAGCAATTTCTATTGTGATATGTTCTCTCAGAGACTGTACTATGGAAAATTGAGAATAATGGGCCGTGTCATGCTTTCAGTCCATGTGCGGAACTCACACTGATGTCAATAGGAGCTCCCTTCACAAACAGAGGCCTATATATGACCCATAGAGTCACTACTAGATCTTTCACATATATAACTACAAAATTAATGGAGCATTGTAATCCATCTTGAGATCTAATGAAATACACCAAGATTTGAATTGCAATTAAACAGAGATGTCAATAGGCATTAATGAGTTTCCACATGAAGACGACAATGTTCCTGCTACAAACTTGCAGRTTTTGAGGAGTAATAGCTCACAGACTCTAAAAACACATTTACTCAGAGCATTATTGATTAAACATCTAAGGAGCCTTAATCATGTGAGTTATATCTTTAGTTATAACAAATAATTTGTACATCCTAGACTGGATCTGTTGTGGAAAGATCACTGAATCCCACGTGATAAAAATTCAGCATTTCTTAATTGTTTACATTTAAAAATAGACTAACATAACATTGTCGAGTTATACTTTTATGGTTGGAAGAGGCTGGAAGGTTGTAGAGTTCAGGTGATTCACAAAGAAGCTTGTTTAAACCTTGCTTTCTTTATGATGTTTCATGTGTCCCTAGCTTTTTAAATTATTTAACAAGATAAACTATTCTAGGGCTGTGTTTTTATGAGAAATGTCATGAAATAATTAGGGCCTGTGTAGCTCACAGCACAGAGACACCAAATTTCACTACAGCAGTGTTTAAACTCTACAGCACAAGTTCTGAATTCCACAGTAATATTAATCTTCTGGTGCTCTGAAATATTTCATTCCCTGCTTCCTACYCTAATAAAAATACAGAGCTGTGGCTTATCTTTGAAATTATCCACTGACGTAAAATATGAGGACTATTATTTTCAACTGTGTTTCAAGGAAGTGTTTTCTAGCATGCTTAGTAAGCAGAACTGCCCCGTTCTCCGGGCTTTGGCTCCCGTTATCCTGTCCAGAAGTTACCTCCCTGCTTGCCCTCGCCCCCGCGGATCCTTTGTTCGCTGGGGTCCCGCTCGTCAGCCGGCACGTTCTGGCAGCCACGGGCTCCTGGGAACTGGCTTTCTCATTTCTCTAAATAGTAGTTTACCCTCCTTGCTAATTCCGTAAAATAATAAAGAGATCATTGTACGTTGTACTGTCATTATCTCCTCATTGGAGAGGACAAGTGCCTGCCCCTGTGTTGGAGGCTCAAGGCTTCAGCAAATCCGTGGTGTCCCTGGGACGTGTGTAGCTTCTCCGGGAAGGAAGTGCAAAGTCTCTGGGACCCTGGATAAATTAAATGAGGAAGCCGTTCCCCTCAGACACTCTACAAACTCTGGCAGAAGTCAAAATTTCACTTTYTGCACTTCTGTGTACAATTCTCAGGACTATACATTGTATATGTAGTATTTTTAAACAAAATATGATATCTTAGAGTAAAATGACAAAAAGGCAAATTATAGAATATATTTGTCACTACAGGACCATGGTGGTTATAATMCAAATAAATTCACATAGAAAAGCTCTGCAGAATTTAATATTAGTAACTTTGCTATTGAGCTTTTACACCCTGCAAGAAATTTTGAGATTGACCACTAGTTTTGCTTTGTAGCTTTTTGATGTCTGCTGCTCTTTACTCCATGTCACTATGGCTCCTTTAGCAGTTACCTTGCCAATCAGAAGCCTTGGCAGCTATTTTGTGATGTTATCATAAAACAGTGAACTGGTGGCACTCAGGAAAAAAAAAAAATACACTGATCCCCTTTGCTCCACTGCAACACCTTTATTTAATATCCCACCTATTATCCTTAGCAGATACTTTTTATCTACATCATTCCTCTGTGCTGAAGTTAATCTCTAGGCAATGTATAAACATGGTCCCTGGAAACTATTTAAGCCAGGACTAAATCTATAACCTGTTTTTTTTTTGTTTCCTGATTTGTTTCCTGACATTAACCAGGACCAGCAAATTCTTAAATCCTACAGACGATTTCAGCCATTTTTAAGTTAAACAACTCTATTCAGCCTCTAATATCCAGGCTGATTTCAGCTGCTATCGTGGATTGCTGCTCTGTTGAGCCCTCTTTGGTCTGAAACAGGCTTTTTATTTTATTTTTCTTCCCCCTTTCTCTGTCTGCTTTTTCAGCTTACACCTTCTCTATGAGCAATGACATYAGCTGACAAAAAGGCTTCCTGAGCTCACCGTTCCCGTCTCACATGTTGCGTGTGGAGGGGTTGCATATAAAACTTTGCCAGGTTAGTTTGGAYGCTGCTCTCCCAGTAAGGGCTACAGGGAAAAAGAATCAGGAACGAGGCTTATTCCTTGCTTGCTTTTCCTTGACCCTTTCCCCCTGCCCCCAAGCGTGCAGGTGATCTTTCCTCTTACCTTTATCCTTTGATCAGTCGCCTGCATAATAGGGCACGCTGCTAGCCTAGTAAACTGTGCAGCTCTGCTTTGGAAGATCTACTGATTTCTGTTAATTGAAGTGACCGTTCTCCCTCTCCACAAGCAGTGGAGCTTTTCTACAGTCAGACTTGCTAAGAACGGTTTACTCTATGTTTTTCTGGACTGAAACTCAGTTCCCAGACTCCTCTTTTTACTCCTGTGAGCATAGTGCTCTACTGTATGTCAGTTTGGTCTTGTTTGTGGGTTCATTTTCCCCTCCATTAGAACAGCTTTTCTCTCTTTTTTTYCCCCCCTTCTTGTGATATTGTTCAAAGGCTTCTTGTGATGCCTTGAAAAAAGTTATTGATTGTTAGATCATTTCTCTCATCCATTCAGATGTTCTCTGGTCCCCAGATGGAAACATCACAGCTGCTGCTCTGGAATTCACTATCGACTTTTGTCTCTGGATTATCAGAGCCCCAAGCAAGAAGGCCTGAATCCAGGCACCCGCTTTCCCCTCTGTTACCCCACAGCTCAAAGGAAGGTCCGGCGCCTGTATGTGGCCGGAGTCTGGAGCAGTAAGGTCCTAGCAGTGCACTCTCTGAGCTGTTTTTTTTCCTAGTGCTCTTTTTTTTCCAGTTTCTGTATAACTTTTGGGCACTTCAGTATGAGCACCAGATCTCAGAGACTGCTCTGCTTTACTGCCTCCCTCTGCCATTGGTAGTCCTTCTCTGGTCATGTGTTTTATGTTCAAGGGCCAGAATTGGGCTGACAAATTAGTATTTTCAAATTCAGCTTTTGTTGACCACCAGCCATCTGCTCAGACAAAGAAGAAAGTGGGAAGGATTGTAGTGTTTTAAATGCTTTTCACCCAATCCCTCAAGGAAAGCCTCTTTTTTAAATTCAAAGGGCTGTTATGATTCAAAGAAAATGCTTATTCTACAGACTGTTTCCTTTCCATTAAAGTTTATTTATACCCCCCTCCTTGTCTGAGGGTATAATTATGAATGATCTAAGCTTGTAGTGAAATCCTAAATTAAAAAATACATCTGTTGCAAGGATTCTCTTGCCAGAAACCTTGAAAACGTTATCCTGTCTGTGTATCCATATATTTGTCTGTCTTTCTCTAGGTTTATGGCTATCCTTTATGTGTTCCAGAAGTAAATGGGATTAGATCACTTGCTGTATGTTTTAACTGCTGTATACATCCATGAAAGGAACAAAACTATGTGGAAATCTGAATATATTTTATTTTTATTTATATTCTCCTTTCTACTGCATTTTTACTGTTAAAAACTGAGGAGATTAAATTGTATTCTTCCTCTTATTTAAGAATAACAACTAGCATAGCAAAAATTACTTAAATGGCAAAAGTTGTGTCAAAAAAGAAAAGGGAAATATGCGCTATAACACTGTACATTCAAAGGATAGGTGTTTTTGTGACAATAAAGCAGAATTACTTTAGCCAAAYTTAGTATACCTCAGGAAGCATCAGTGAAACAGATTTTTAATTAAGGCCAACTCTGTCCAACATTTGCTTTAAATATGAAGACCAAAGAGCATCAGAAAAGGACATTATTTCTTCAGTCTTTTGAAGCTGCCGTCTCCTGATATGCARGGGAGGGCAACACCCACACAGACAGTGGATTCATGGCAAAATTTCCACTTGGCAGAAGATATACAGGTAACGCTTTTATCAGTTAGATTTCACCTGATTAATGATCTTATCTTTTCAATTTTAAAACATTTCAGTGAGAGGAGTCCATTAAGATGCTGTAATGTTAATTAATGTTGTTATAAACTCTTCTTTCATTTCACTTGCATATGTTTTTTTCCATCAAAAGGTACATTGTGGAAATGGTCTTTGACTCTGCCGTCTTCCTATATATCATTTCATGCTAGTACCGAAAGGTTAAATGTTATAATTTATGCTAATTTTGATTTTCCCTAGTGCCATAAGCAGTAMAAATCAAGCACCAGCAATTGATTATGCATCACTGACAGTATAAAACAGAACAAACATAGTTCYGTCAATGAAAGGCTTGTGCCAGGTTACTCATACTAGGTTGTTATGGCCACCTGAGAACAGCAGTCAAAACTAAGTAATAATGATAACATGAATATTTATGTTGTACATAGTTCTGGATCTAAGCCATTTTAATGACTTTGCATGGTACTTTTGTGCCTCAAGGAGTGTGATGGAAAGTCTTATTTGCCTCTTGAAGAACCATGTGCAATAAATATAGGATCTAAATTCTGGCTTTGGCTTCTCGGAGGAGGGTCTAAAGTTGTAGAAATCAAACATAAGTCCACTGAAGCACATGCCTGAACAGGTATGTGTAGGTTACTATTTCAGGAGAAGGCAGAATGGAAGATACGGCTTAGGTCATCACAAAGCTGTCAAATTGCTCCCTAACTTGATATCATCTGACAGATAATTAATAATCTGTCCTGTCCCTAGCATGAAAAGTAACTTCAGACCTTGGAATAATACTCTGTTCCTTATCTAGGGCTTTTTAGGTAGCTAGGTTAAACATCCATGTTGCTCAGTTAGAGTGGTCTTGCACCCTTCCTTCCTCCTCTCACCACACAAAGTAAGGTAACATATCACTCTTGCTTGCAACTGGAGTAATCTCTGCTGTCACTACTTTTCCAAAACTAGAATGGTATGTGCAAGGGCAGCCACAGAGTAGATTCCTGGTACTTACTTTCATGGATAAATGGTTCATTCCCTGCTTTTTAACTTACCTTGTAAAATAACAGAAGAGAAAAATGAGGTTCAATAGTAGGAAGTATTGGGTAACTATTTTTTTAACAGCATCATGGAACAGCTGCTTAAATCACATGGAAGACAGTCTTAGATGACATTAAAGCTTTTCTGTGACAGAAGAAAATGCCATTTGGAGACAGACTGAAGTGTGCTCTGCTTCTGTGGGCAGTACAAAAAAGACTCTGGATTAGGATATTAGATTAAGTGTTTCRAGACCTTTTTCCGCCACCAAGTATCTTCCAGCCTGGGCAGAGGGCAATGGTTAGTTTCTTGTGGTTACCTTGCTAGAAAGAGACCTTGGGAAGGGCTGAGCTAGAGAGGGCTGCTGTCTTACAGGTAGATCTAAGAGCACAGTCATGACATTGCTTTTGGGGARGAGGAAATCAAGTATTGACAATGGGATTAGGGAATTATTGCCAGAGCAGAGGGCAGATGGGTGACAAAGACAATTCAACAGTTATGGGGAGATGGGAATAAGAATCTCGCTAGGAAGCAGTAACAACTGAAAGGCAAATGCTCAGTGTATTTTCAAAAATACTTCAGACWTTTCAGTATACAAATCCTATTGTCTTTTAGCTGGAAGTCAGTTAAGGTGGTTTTACCGATCTGCAATAGCCACAATTGCTGATGTTTACATGTCCAAAAGTTATTCAATAGCTGTGGGATAAAGCTTTAAATAGGAAAAGCAATTTACCTTGTTCATGTCAGCTTTACATTACTATATGAATTTGGTTATGAAATGCATTGGTAAACAAAGTCAATGTAGTACTAGAAGATTAAAATATTCATTTTTCAAATACAGTACTATAAATTTTTTTTCATGAAATTATTGCTCTTTAACTTAGAATTAGTTACTTTAACCCAGATGTTTTTTCTTCATCCATAAAGACTTTAGCACAGATGCGTCTTTTCCTTCCATAAGATATATTASAAGGGAAAAAAAAGATTTGCATTTAAGCAATAAATAATAACTACCGCCCCTATTGGCTTAGATATATTCAAATCCAAAACCACAGCTTATAAATTACTTTAAAGTGTAGTGGGCCACAACTTATAGTTTTTTCATTTTGCTTTCTTTTAAACAAGATTTGACTTTGACATTTTTCTACACTATTTCAACTGATCTTTATTGAGAAAGAATAAGGATGGAGCAGACTGACAATTTCATTTGACAGATGATTTATATCTTTGCTTAGATCTGCCCTGAAGTGTAACCACAAAGTGTTTGATAAGGGAAGGATAAAGTATGGTTTGCAGGCAATTGTAAGTATATAGGACTTAAAACGACTGAAGAGCAATGCAAGGTACAGAATGGCCATGCTGGAATTGTATCGGCATCCTTTAGTTCTATGGTTATTCTAATTCCTTTTCTGATCRCTTTTGACTCATGATGGACAAATGTCCCTAGTTATCCATGCAGAAAGGACATTTTTACACTCAAGTCTCCCCTTTGAAGACAGAATAGTGGCTCAGCCTCATTTTCTGAAGTCTCCAGGCTAGTCTTGGAGCAGCAAGTCTGGGTCTGAGATCAGCACAGGGCTTTTGTGACATGCATAGGGTGATTTAGGTTTGTCCAGTCCTTTTCCATAAGGAGGCTGGTCTCCTATTTCCTGCCCAGTGTGATGCTGTAATGGATTCCTGGCAAAAGAAACTCCCCCATGGTTCCAGTTCTTTGGGTTTTCCATACAGGAGGGTGATATGGCCCAGGTTAAGCTCTGGTGCAATTGAAAACAAAACTCTTTTATGATGATAAATTTTCTCAGGCTTTTTAGCTATGTCCAATTTCTTGCTACTGCTGGGAGAAGTTAGTTGTAAGGATTTATGTTTTGTTTATTTAATTACTAATTTTTTCAAAAGAAAAATTAATTCTGTTACTTGTGGTGACGYATTATGCCAGGAATAACATTTAGCATGTATGGCTCAGCACAATAGGCCATTTTAAAAATATCTTTTCTTAAAATTTAATTTTAGATTTGGGACTATGGAGCATTTAATGTACCTTCAGGAGCATATTTTGTATAAAAATAACATGAAACTGCCTTACTAGAATATCAGCCATGCTTGACTGATATTAACCATATGAAAAAATGTATAAGATGTATAAACTTCACATAAGAACTACAGTTAAACCCACTCATATTTTTCTTTTAAAATGGATGTCCAAACATTAAAAGTCTGTGTTATTCTTTTTAAGATCCAATATATATTTTTGGAGACTGAGTTCCTACTGTTTTCAATAATGAACACCTCATGGACAGCAGGGGAAAAAATCAAGTTTCCCTAAATGCTACTGTTGGTCAAAAGAAAAGTGAAAAATAATTTTATAGCAAGATGTCCTCTGTGCTAGGATTGAATCCGGACCTCCCTCCCCCCCCCCCCCCCCCCCCCCCCCCCCCCCCCCCCCCAAATCCCTCACCTTTACCCTCTGTTTTCTTTCCCTATCACCTGGTGGCCCCAAGAAAACCTTGTGCAGAAACCAACATGGCAGAAAGATGAGGAGACTACTGCAAGCAGCCGCTTGCTTACTAAATGCTAGGGACCAAGAACCAATAAAAGTCAGTGAAAATACTCCTCAAYTTCCCATGATATTTGATGCTGTCCAAGGAGTTGATCCAGGACATATTGCCTGGTAGACCCTACTGAAACTGGAAACAGCACACAACTGGTCTAATACTGGCCTGATGACATGGTGCGCTGGCACCCCAGGATATACTCTGCCTTGTTAACTGTTCTGTATTGTCTTCTGTAAATATACTAATACAAAAAACATTTACTAATGAGGCTTAAAATTTTCCTTCAAATGATCTTCTTGCATATTTACATGCTTATGGTTTAAGGCCAGAAAGCAGTGCACACAACAGCAGATCGCCTTTATTCATGCTCTTTGGGATACACACTCCTTTGAGAGTGCTGCAGACAATTTTGTTCCCTCTATTTTTGCAGGATGCTTCAGTAGTTGTGTGCCAGTTATGTAAAAAAAAAAAAAAAAAGGCTAGTTGCTTGAGCAGTTAGATTTTTTTAGAGCTGTGGGCTCTAAAATTGGTGTGCGTATTTTGTGTGTGTCTGAGGGTGAATGTGATGCCCAAAGACGGAAATGCTCAACTGTTTCAAAGCTCAGTCATATGCGTGGTGCTGCCCTGAATGTCAGAGGTTGCGTTTCAAGGACCAGCTCTGCTCCTTTGGTGGCCGACCCCTGGTGATAGGAAGTCTGCTTGGAGCAAGGTCACCGCAGCACAAACCACCTGCCCATCGCTTGGTGCCAGGGGCCTGGAGCCAGGCAATCCTGTTCCAAAAGCGAGCGAGGCAGGAGGAGAGCAGGCGCCAGCGGAGGCCTGGGCAGCGGCTCTTGCAGCCCTTCCCCGGACAGCCTCCGCTGGCTCCGTTCCCGCAGAGCCAGGGAGAGATTTGCAGAGCTGCCTCCTCTCTTCACTGCAATCCCAGCGAGAGCTTGGCCGTGATACCACCACCAGCTTCCCGTATGGGCCAGCTTGTTCTCCCGGGTGGCTTGGCTGCRGCAAGGTATTTGACATATCACAAGCATGAGCTTAAGTTCTTAAGGATTAAAGCAAAAGTTAGAAAAGATTCTCCAACCAGCGCTAGAGGATGGATTTATCAGCCATCTGAAACTGTAATAATAYTGCACAATTAACTAAAAGATACTGAATGAGAAGTCGAAGGGGAGGACGCTCCCCTTCTGATGGAGGTGAATGTCAGTGGACCCAAAAGTAGCACATATTCCTGTTGGTTATTTTGCAGGTAATGCTGTGGGCTAATGTGGGAGCAGTTTCTGCCCAATCCCAAACTGCTACTTCTGCTTGTTTTACAGGGGGCAAAGGAGGGAGAAGGACCTTTTATTTTTTTTATTTTATTTTATTTTATTTTTTATTTTTTTTACTGCACAGCAAATGCTACAATAGTGTGAATATGAGCTGTAACAAGTACAGATCAGCTTAGAAATAGCTACAGGTCAGTTGACTAGCTCATCATTTTACCTGATTGATTTGTGGGTATTAAAGTATAATTGTTCTGAAACAATAATGGACATTCAAAATATTACGATTATGTAAAAATCCTGTGAGGGAAAATTTCAAACTAAATTGCCAGAGGAATCATTTTTCAGAATTCTTGACAGTTTTTAAATATTGCCTCCCAGTTTGTGAGAACTTCAAGCAAGGCTTTATTTAAAGGATAAATTTCCTCAAGAAGCTGCACTCTCATTTAAGGTCTGGAAAACTGTATCTATAAGATGTTATGTGTAAGCTGCATTTTACTCTTTGAAGCCAAAGGCTTTTAATGGACTTAATTCTGTTTTTAACATGGATGATGATATCTGTATGTTAGTTTCATGTACTCCAGGTGATCTACTGACTTTATTTAGGAGCTTCTCAGTTTATGTAAGTCAAGATAGTTCTAYAGAAGTTACTGAAGATGTGCTGCTCTCTGCTGAGATACCACCCATGGTTTGCATTTTTTAATACTTTGAATGTTTATTTGAAGTTTTTATTTCAAGAGATATTGGTGGAGTAGTTCTGCCTGATTTCTCTTTTCTTTTTTTTTTTCTTTTCTGATGTAAAGGGTTTGCTTTCCCCCACGTGGCCATGTATCCATTGTGCTGATTTCTGCAGCTCTATTGCTCCAAGATAGCACATAGACTCATGTGGCTGAAGTAATCTGTCTCCCAGCCATCTACTAAAATATCTTTAGTCACCTAAATATAAACCTACCCCAGACTCTTTCATGCTCTATCTCAAACCCAGATTTTGCTGCCTGCCCTTTTCTAAAGTCATTCTCAGTTTAGACTTGTAGTTCTCTTCTCTGTATTATTCCTGCTGGCCCCTTTCCCTATCCAAGACCCTTTCTGTGATTCTGTGGATCTCACTCCTGTCTTCCTCAGCATGAAGCATTCCTTTCCAGTTTTCCTAAGGGGCCAATGAAAGCAGTGAGACACATCTGAGCACCAGACTTGTCCTTGACACCTTTTTACATTTGTAGCCACAGCATCTAGATGAACTTTAAACAAATATTTTCAGAAGACATAAAAAAAAAAAGCTTAAGAGGAAAGCAACCAAATAAATACATTTGGAATTGATAACTGAAAGAGAAACATGTGTTTGTTCCTTCAAGTGACCAAAGGCAAATTCTTGCAGATGTTCAGAACAAAGCTATCAAACTGACTCTCTGCTCAGTGCCCTTAATATTGGGTCTCAACTACATATTGGTAGAGCCAGTCCATCTTGGATTTTGTTACAAATGTAATATAACTCCTTTTCAACTTTTTCTTCTTTTGGTGTATGCTTTAGCACTGAATTKTAGGCTGCCCTTATCTTTGTGTTCTAGAAGCTTGAGTTGACAACTACTGCCTTGTCTTACCTTTCTCATGTTAGCACTTACAGGGAGGTTTGCTTGTATGACTTCATTTGYTAAGAACAGACTTCCAATTAGTAACAAATTTAGTATGGTTTTAAAAAATCATAAAAAGACATATTGGGTGTGCAAAAGTATTAAATACAAGCAGTAGAGGCAGCAGTGTTTCATCAAATGGTGCTGGAACACTTAGTCTGTGACTCTTCCAGTGGGCTTGGACCCAYGTCCAGGGCTGCTTCCTGTCCCTGTGGAAGAGAGAAATATGATCTCATATCACTTGACCTCTTATCTACATTTAAATTTCCATGTGAGAAAAGGAGAGCGTAGGCTAAAAGGGAAGGAGTTGCAATGGGCCAGATCAACCTCCTGAAATCTAAATTGCTGCAAGGTTTTGTAGGCATCAGGGTCTGATTCAAAACTTAGACCCCTTTCTATTGCACCCTATACCTGGGTATGCTGTTTGTTCTCCTACCTTTGTCAGAGCTATAATAGTCTGTATTATTAGATGTTGCAGCTGCTAGTGAATGTGAATATTATGTGTCTTTGGAAAATGTGATACAATGCTCATTTTGAGCTGCCCATGAGAAGATAGATATGTTTATTCCCTACACTAATGGCACTGATGTTAAACTTTGTCCTAAAATCAAAATTCAAAAGAAATATTCAGTTATTGCAACACAGCTTTCGCTTCTTGGAGCGAGCACCTAACCTAGCAGAGATTTGTTTGTRTATGGTGAGAGTGTAAATGTCATGGCACAGCTAAATTGTTGTACTCCTTACACTGCCCTTCTGTATGCTTCGGCAATTTTTCACTCATCTAGACAGCAATGCAATTTTGAACTTTCCCAGGGCAGCAGTAACATGCCCTCTTCACTTTTTGTAATATGTTCAAAGCCTTCTTGATGAGCACACACATTATACATTGTAGAGCGATGTATGATTATTTAGCATCCATCCCCTTCCCTGTGGTACCTCTCTTCAGAGATGAAGTGAAAAGTTCACTACGCTAACCACACTGGGGAATAGAAACACACTTTTAATGGATGTCACACAAGAACAGCGTGTATGTGAAAGCGTTCCATACTTCCCTTGAGTAAAGAGAACATGAATTGGAAAAAGTCAGATATCCCTTCCTCTACAGGGTCAACTTTTTGAAGTGTGAGTAGAAAATCTAAACAAGATTTCCCATGTCCGCAAGCGATATTCCAGCATGCAAATGAAGTGAGATCTGATATTCCTAATGTAGCAGTTAATGATTTGTTGATTAAATACCACATTATAATTTATTTATAAAATATAAAGCATATTTTATAATATTTTGTCTCAAATTTAAATTTCTAATGTGTCCTTCTGGCAATAACTTCAAAGTATATGAGCTAGATTTATCTTGCTGTGGATGATACAAGCAGAGGCAACAAATAYAGAGTTTGGAAGTGTGATACAAACACCTGTTTGCATAGTGTGAATATTTTCAGTTCACTTGGTGATGTCTCATCTTGGTGATGTAAGATGTATTACCTTAAGCAGTTACAGGTTGGTTAGACCAGGGACATTTTTAGGAATCTAATTTCAAGAAATTGCTCACCACCTTTTTCTTGGCCACCACTTGGCCCTGTAACATTTGGCCATCCAAAAGATGAGCATACTTTTAAATGGCCTCGTTGCACCATCTACAGGATTTGGTAGGATGTCTTAGAGGTCATGATTTTAAAAGCAAAAGAAAATGTTTACCTCAGAAGTGCCAACATGGGCAGCAAGCAGAGAAGAAAGCTYGCTGTCCTACTTTGGAAGTTAGTTGCAGCAAAAAGGAAATGTGTATATATGGAACAATGATTATTTGTCACAAGTAACCAGCTCCTGTAACTCGTAGTGTGAAGGATGAGCCTGATTCTGTTCTGTAACCAGGTAATTAGGGAGCTACTGGGGGAGGATAGCCAGAATTATTCCTGCCTATCTTAAAAACTTGGCTATGCTGCTGTAAGGTGCCTCTTGTAAGACGAATCGCTGTTGGTAATTTGGCACTGAGATTTGAAAATAAAAATCTGGACCATCGCAGGGAAATYTAAGAAAACTCCTTTGTACTTCCATTTTCAAATATTCCATGTTACTTTGTTAGCTTTTAATGTTGGTTTAGCATGTGCTATCACCTTGCATTTCATATCATTCCCCTCCAGCGAAGGAGGTGCATCCCTTCAATGTATAACAGAGTAAAAAAAAAAGCGTGTAGAAGACATAGTATAATATAAAACTTTACAGCATGCACTGCTTCAGCTAGGAAGCTTGTCAYTTTACTCAATAAAAAACATAGAAATACCATGGGATTTTTCCCCCTCCAATTGGGCCCCAAATGTTCTCATGCTATACTTGTAATGTGCATTGCTAGCTGATTAGAAGTGACATCAATTAGTCACATGTCTGTGTTTCTGATGGAAATAAAAATGAGCTTCTGTACACAAAAATCTCAAATTCATCTCTACATTGCCTAGGGATTTTTTCTCCTGCAATATCAGTTATCGGTTTAATATAATATTGTTGACTTAACAATGATACATATCAGGCTGAGGGCAGAAATGTATTTCACATTAATAAATTGTTTTGAGATGAGCTTAAAGAATATTTCATTATAAAACAAAGGCAGCTATAAAACCTATTTGGTGGTCTTTCAATCACTGATACCTGTGGCCTATTTGTGTGGATGGCATTTATCAGGGTGGCAGGAAATATTAAACAAGGGCTAGACAGTTATTAGTTCTTCTAAAGCAGAAGTCCTCATACCTTCTATTCCTACGCCATGGGAAAAATTCRCTTGGTATTTTCTTTCTTGCAACTGTTCTGCTGTTCATAATTTGATGGAAAATTGATTAATCACACATTTAACTCAATGCAAGATCTTCTGCACTATAATAAATTATGGCCATTAATCAATAAGTACAAAGTAATTCCAGGAGTCTGGAGACATGCTGGTTTCTAATAGAAAAACTTGTGCTTAGGCCTTCTTGCCAGTGACCACTTCATCTGAGGTATTTTGCACCTGCCTCAATCCAATTAGAYGACATAATTAATGAATCTCAATGCAGTTGATAATTTGTTATACAAAGGAAAGAATGTTTTGGCACATCTATTAAGTCCTGATGTATACATCTTTGCAAGTGAGTTGCGTGAGGAATACTAGGAACCCAAGACGGGAACCTACAAGCTCAGCTATGAGGGAGGAAAAGTCCATTTATTCCAGGACAGTGAGTATGCAAATGCCACAGGATTTTAAAATTCTCWCATTTTCTTCACGAGTAAATAAATGGAAACTGTGTGCAGAAGTCTTCCATGCCATCTTGTTTCTTTTATGACAAATTAAATGGTATGATTAGAGCAAGTATTCAGGAAGTACTGTTTCCCAGGCAATCTAATCAATGTTTCCTTGGTCGAGTATCAGTTACAGTTTTACATATCGCAATCCATTTGCACCTGTTATATACAGCTACCATATAGGCTCTCAATATATTTTAGTGAGAGAAAGAGTGTGAAGATAAAAAGGAAACCAGTTTGCTGCTAATTCTGTCACTAGGAGACGCCATGAGCAGATTTTATTTAGAGACTTTGAAAAACAATTAGCTGAGGATTATAGGACTAAAAGGCCTTTACTAGCTGTACCTGGAAAATACTTTGCCCATTTAATGCCTTCTAAGCTGTCATTGTGCTTGAACTTCAGTCCCAGTGATTAATGAAAAGCTGCAGGGCACAGCTAGAAGCTAAAGTCTCAAKTATGAAAAAGCAGTAACTAGTTTAATGTGCTGATGCTTTTATACTTAAACTGACAGCTGTGAAAAATGGCAATATTTCCAATCATGCTTTAATAATTTATCATTAATTTATTGGCATGTCCAACACACTTTACTCCCACTGTTCCTTTTCTCCTTTTAGGCTCATGGCATTTCAACATTGAAGAGCAAAATCTGTTGCAAATCTCTAAGGACAAACCTCCTTGTRGTGCCTGAGACTCATGTTTGCAGGCATTCAGCATTATCTAGTGGTAGACAGTTTACCAATGTAGATACAGTGTGAACAATTTTGCGGGCTGCATATGTAACTGCTGTTAAATCACTCTGACTCCAACTTCAAAGGAGTTAGGCCAATTGTGGATAAGGATGGCTTCATGGGACTGGACGCAGGCAGCCTCATGTAGGCAGTTTTCTTCCTTCTGCCCAGCAACTGCCCTGTAATAAGAATAGGAATTAAGTGTGCTAAATCAAAAATTAAATTTGGAAAGTACCCCTTCTGAAAAAATGTAGGAAGACTCTCACCTGGCATAAATTGCATTAGTTCTCTTGAAGTCTGTGGAAACTATTATATTTGATACTGAACAATTGAAATCAGGGCACTAAGTCAATTTAAAACAGCTGATCCATTTCTTTGGGGAGTATTTTGAATTTTTCCTCTTCTCTTTTGGTGCTCCTGGCTTATTCAGTTTCTCTTCTTGGTCTATGAACAACAGGAAAGAAACAAAGTCAAACAATAAAACCTAGCTTCACTACAATTTCCATGCTGAATTTAGTTTGTCATGGTTCATGGCTGTTCCCAGGTTTGGTGTGGACCAGACAAATATTCACAAACATGAACACTTAGTAATTTTAGAGTCCATGACTRCTTATTCTTCTGATTATAGAAGCTAACCCTGTTTTATTTTCCATTTGATATTCCTTTTATTCACAAAATCTTAATCATCTAAGCTGGAGTGACGCAAGCGTCTTTTTGATACAAAAACTCGGTCTTATTTCTGATTTTGCAAGAGTTTTTTTTTTTTTTTTTTTTTTTGAGTAATGACTGGCACTGCTGAAGGCTTGGGAACATACAGTTCCTGTTGTATTTTATTGGACCCGAGGACCACTGAGCTTTTCTGCAAAGCGTGTGTAGCCCTGAATGGTAGCTGAGCGTTTCTTGACAACCTAGCTGTTCTGACGCTCGCCAGTTCCTAGGCGCAAGAGCACCCTGACCAAACAGTGGGGAAAGTTACTCCAAACTGTTTGATGTAAACTATTACAAAACAGCTTTCTGGCTGTTCTTGATGAACTGACTGAGTAGGAGAAACATTGGTGTGAGAGTATATTAATACCAATTGATGTGGCATCTGTAATTGAACGAATACAGTATATTATATTGCTGGACAACAAACTGCTCTCAAACAGCTGCAGTGCATTCAATTTAAGTTGATATAAGGGAAAGGACCTGTCAAAGCATTTTGTTCCATAGGTTGAGAATTTTCTATATGCTACCAATAGGAAAGATATTTCTGCCTTTGCTTGAAGTTACATTTGGAAAACTTTATTTGAGGTTTTGATTACCCTTTCCATGAGGCCAAAGTTTGTACTAATTAGTTAACAGTTCAATTATTATCAAAGGGAATTTTGAATGAAAAGGAACAGAGTTCCCAGCCCTGCTTAAGCTATGCATTKGAGCACTAAGTGTGGTACTTCATTAAGAATCCTGGAAATGGACTGAGGAAAGGGAGTCATTAGTAATACTGACGTCTACTGCAGTTCCTTAAAGGAACTGAATATCTGTTTTGTGAATTAGTACTTGGAGAAAAAAAAAAAAAAAAAAAGCTTATTCTAATCCACATTATCTGTCCTGAGAGACCTAATGCTCTCTTGCTGCAACATGTCACAGAGTGATGAAATATTTTGCAATGTGTATGTGTGGCTTGGAAAGCAAAAGATGTGTATCTAAATTGATGCAGGTTCACTTCTGGTTATTGTTGGATGTACTGCCTGCCACCAGTAATCAGTCTATTATCAATCTACAACTCTCTATTTTCAGGCTTCTAGTTTGAGGCTTGATTACAGCAATTTGGAGGATATATGCAAACCAATTCCAGCTACTAATTGAAGGAACTCTACTAATTAGGAAAGACTATGGAACAAATAACAATTGGCAACAAGTCTGGGGTCATTTTCTGCTTTGAACTCCCTTCGTAGAGTGACTTCTAACTGRAACAAATTTAATATAGCACTTTCTGGATTGGAGCCAGGTTTTGAAAACATTRTTCATGTTGACTTTATTGCACATCTTAAGATATTTAGTGTTTTCCTTAAAACCCCTACTCCTGGAGCTATGTGAGTATGTATTAATAAAAATTAA
>NW_028185483.1:7915545-7921248 GCF_003343005.1 Rhea americana
AAAAAAAAAAAAAGCCAAATTTTATCTTTGATTTAAAAATTGCCTTTCTTAAAAATCTCATGATCTGCTCACTGACGGTGATTTCTGAATGTTCAAAATTGGTAGTACTTTGGCACAGATATGAGCAGAACCACCAACATGGACAAGGTTGTTATTAATAGTGCATCTAAACGCATCCAGCTCTTACATTTAGTCCCTCACTAGCACTCTTCRGTTGACACACTCCTTATAGACTGATTCAGATCTTTGCTGAGACAATCATTTATATCAGTGAGAAATGATTYGTACAAAACACTTCAAGGTGCCTTGCTGGACACAGTCAGTGCTTTCTCAGATTAGGTTTTAAATAGAGATCTGTATAATTGGGTAGGCACTGATTATCTAGTTATCAGCTGGACAGCACAAGACCATCTCTTACACAGTTTGCCGAGAGCAAGGCTAGTAGCTGAGGACTGTGTTTAGATATCCTGTCTGAGAAGGATAGCCATAACRGAGCTCCAAGTAAAGGTCTTATTCCAATATAAGACCCAGATGAAACTCTCTTTGCTCTTAGCATAACCTTCTGTGTCTGCTGGCATTCGTGCATGTTTACAGGAATGCTTATGTGCATTTTTATAGGAACACTTCTAACTTGTATATGATTGCATGGGTTTATATTCTCCAAATATTAAAAAAGCCCATTAATTTCATGTTTGTCATCTTAATACCTTTT
Source organism: Rhea americana (assembly GCF_003343005.1). Lineage (NCBI taxonomy): Eukaryota > Metazoa > Chordata > Aves > Rheiformes > Rheidae > Rhea > Rhea americana. Next base: position 7,916,258 of record NW_028185483.1, read on the forward strand.
CCTAATAAGCTTAAACCTCTTACGCTTATACCTATGCTTTATCTCTTCCCAAGCGGCCCCATGCTTCCTAAAAATAGTTCTTCTCGAGTATGGGAGAGCATCTYCTCCTCTGCTGCTGATTTGGATAAGAATATTGTCCATTCTGCAATAGAAGGATTTGTCTCACTTTCTCACTGCCTTAGTGAGRTATTTTTAGCAGCTATTAACACCACTTTAATCCAAATATTATTTACAGTAGATACACCAGGTATCCTAGTAATGTCATTTAATATATACAGGTTTAGGAAATGCTGAAAATCTAGTTGTATTGTCACTTTGATAAGGTCATTTTCTGTCCAAATTCTWTTTTTTTTTTCAATAGAGATTTGTGATTTTGGATCTCAGTACCAGACGAAGAGTGTCTCAGGTGCAGTGCAGGTAGAGAAGGAACTATATTTTACTAGTGTGCTCCTTCACAAAGTACATGTGGCAAAAGTACATGTGGCAAAAATAAAGAACAATCAAGGCTCCTTGTCTCTGTAACTGAAGGAAACTGCTTTAGGATCTTGTTTAGCTATGACCTTCATTGCAGCCAGAAAACCAAATGTTTCTGCATGGATTGCTACCTGACTGCCGTATTTCCATAAAGAATCATTCATGTTACTAAAACTGTTGTCTTGATGGACTTTCTAGATTAGCCTAAACTGTACTATAATGTCATGGCAACRTACCACCTCTATCACTTATGAAGGTGTCTATAAATACTTTACAATATAGATAAACTCTCTGGCTTGAGTCAGATATCGTCAGATTTCCTAGTGACCTACTTCCATTGAAAGTTGGAACAACTCAGGCACTTATTTGGCTTGTCACTGTTGTAGTGTGGTTATGGATACCTGCAGCTCTGTGAGAGAGACATGTTTTGGACTAAAACCCCTAAGAACATATACAGTAATGGAAGTCTTTAATTTTATTAGGTCAAGCTCATCACATTAGATGAGAGAAATCCAGAATAAACAAACAGTCCAAWGCAAAGTGCTGTATATCACCTTGGTGAATAATTGGGCTACARGTGGGGTCTCCTAACATGTTAGAAAGCTCCATCTCTTACTATAATTTGGCCTCATGTGATGTATAGTTTGGTTTTGAACACAACTTACRTGACAAGCCAAAATACCACTAAAAAAGGAAAACATTTCTACCATTTCTTTCCYTAGCCACATAGTTTCTCAGTCACTATCCTACTTGCCTTCAGCCTCYCTCTGGGGTTCAAGTAGAAGTGTCTTTTCTGCTCATCTAGAAAGCACCATCTAACTTTTCCTAATTCAAGGGGGCATTGAATTCAGTTTGACTGGCCTGGGCCATGGCACRAAAACTAAGTGGGTCCTCTTCATCCAGCTGCTAATGCTGGCCCTCCCAAACTCATCTTATTAGCCCAACAACTTGACTCTTCTATAGCGCTTGAGCAACCTGTCTATTGCCTGGTGTAACCTTACTGTAATCTTATTCCTCGAATAAGTGTCCCTCTGGGGAAACTTTGGAAACGGCATTCTCTCAAGTCCTTGCCCCCAAGTATTTGACATGATCTTACATAGACAGTTCATGGCAAGGGATGACCCATTTATTCAGCTTTTCTTTCTCTCTTGCTCTCCTCCAAAAAAATGAAGCCTGGAATGCTTCATTTAAAATGACAATTTTATATAATAATTGTTCAGAGACTCTTTTCTTTCTTAACTTGCAAGCCATCATGTTTGGCCAATTCTGACCTCTGAAACCCATCATAAAAGATGTCACTGGCCTAAGCTGGAGTGTTATATGCTTACCCTTTAAAAGGAAAGGTCTCACATGCCGTATATCATTAGGAAACATTTACTACATGGTAGAAAAAGGAATTCTTTTTCTTTTTTTTTCCTAGTAAAAAGACAGTATCAAAACTGCACAATAAGTCTGGSTACTCACTGCTAGACCTTGCGGGGGGGGGTGTGTGTGTGTGCACTCTTAATTGAAACAGCAGTGGTGAAAAGTGAGAAAATGTCTTTAATGTGGACTGCCTAAATACTCAGAAGTCTGCGGATAATAAGAGTTCTGATTGATGTGTAGAAGGCTCACTTCCAGTACCAGGGTAGTGCAATGGGAAGATCAATTTAAAGTGTCTGGGGCAGGAGCAGACCATTTGATAGACCTCTTTAGGTGTATAACAATTTGGAAAGTTATCTCTAAGTTTTGRTAATCACTTTGCCTTCTGAGACTGCCAATCTGATTCTTAACTGTTCTTTTTAGTGTGGAAAAAGTCTCCCAATTCTATTCTCTGCCCTACATACTTGGGTCAGAAAGTGAACATCCTATTTTTACAGCTTTGAAGCCAAATGGCTATATAAGCAGCTGATTTCTTCACAGAATCTTTCTTGGGCGTTCTTTTATTTTATTTTACAAGAAGAGCCCTCGCTATTTTCCCAGTTTTTTATCTTAAAAGAAATAGGGCAACACAGCTAAGAAGATTCAAGTTTTACCTGCTGAAGGGCACAGTAGTTCATAGTATTCAGCCCTGCTAGAAGCTGCTGACATTATTTAAACTGTGGCCCAATTAGAAGAAGGAAAAAAAACCATCTTCCAAATAGTTTACCAAATAACCGAAAAACTGGATCAACAAAATATTTGAAAATATTTGTTATGAAAAAAAGAAACCTCCGAATTTTACTCTAAGTGTGAATGCAACATTTTTTGTTTGAGTTGCATTTTTTATTTGACAGTTGAATAAGGCTCTGTTTATTTGGAATAATCTTACTTCAGATGTGCTTTCCGTGAGTTCTTGAATCTGTTTTGTTAAAACAGGCTCAATTTTGACTGAGGTAGAGTACTGAAAATACAAAATTAAAGGGAATAACTCCTGCCTGGGACAAAAGCAAAAGACTGGAAGTATGTTTTGTTCTTGTGGGAGCTTATTAGCACAAATTCCATTTCTTGGGTAAAATGAATTACTCATTCAGCTTCCAGGTATATTATAAACATCAAAACAGATGATTTCTTCCAAGCGGCTAACTTAGGAACAGAATTCTGGGGAGTCATTTCGGGCAGCTAATTCGAGAAGACTATTTTTAATACTATTTAATGTATGTAACCATAACATATCACATAACATTGCATTACTATGCTGTGTAAAACAAATCATCCAGATTTATATATTGACATCTCTGTTAATAGTTAATCTGCTGCTGACCACCTGCAGAGGAGGAATGGAAGAGCTTCCTTTTGATCTCTTTTGTGAAATGACCTTTAGGGTGAAAAAAATATAAAAGAAAATAGACTTGAATGAACCTTAAAAGATTTGGTACAAATATTCTGTTGGGAACTGTTTGGTCCTTTAAAAAAGCGTCCGTATAGGACACTAAATGTACGAAAAAGAGTAACATCTGTGCTTTAGGTCAAGAAGGATCATCACCCATTAACGTAACTCATCTAATTTCTCACAGGTCAGTGAGACATGTTGTTAGTCTGGTAGACTAATTTGTGAGAACTCTGTGTCAGCAAAGAAGGATGGATTTGAATATGGAAATGAAGGGTTAATAGGAAGGAGAGCAATTTAAACTCTGCTATGCAATGATTCTCCTTTCTGTAAGGGTATCATTCAGTTGCAGCACCCTTGTGTACTCCATGCRTCTCGGCTTCTGCGCTCTGACCTTCGTCTTGTTAGTTTGAGCACATGTTGCCAAAACAGTGATTTGTACCCCTTCCAGTCGAAGCAACCAACTCAGAGCTTCACTCTTGCCTGAATCAGTAAGCATTAAAGATTCTCCTATGTGTGGAAATAAAATCAAACATTTGCATCTTACATTATCTTTATGTGTAAATGAGGCTAACTGCCTAAAAATCACCCTGATGTCCTCTGAGTGGGCAGAGATAATTCTAACTATTATCCCTCTCCATTTTCTTGTGATGCTGAATTTCTCAAACTGTCTGTAAATGCCCAGGTTCTCCTCTTACCCTTCCACATACCGAGACACCACAAAGACGTATGTCTTAATGGATAATGGCTCCATTGTGTGAATACTGCCAGTATCATATCAATGTGACATAAATATAGCAAATTAGCTGTATGTTACATCAGAACTGCTTCAGCTCTTTGTGTGCAATGGAAAAGGTGTGAGTGAAAGCTCTCTGAAGCAGCATGAGTCTTTTCCTTTTTTAAACAGTGTTCTTCTAAGAAATTGTACCAAGTTTTAGATTCAGAACTAATTCAAGGTTAATTTTTTTTCTGAAGTAATGTAAGAAAGGAGGRGCATAATTCACCTGACCACTTTGAAATTGGTGCTTGCATTGGCAAACTCTTCTTTAAGGAATGTTGTTGCCTGCTTTGACTGAGTGCTTGCAAAAAKGAAACATTTCTGGTGCATGTTGCGATGTTCTGTCCATGCCTCTATTTTCCTCCCTCCAGGATCATAAAATAGTATCCTTCATGACTAAACCTACTGATTAATTAAGGAGACCATTTTAAATATGTTTGCTTTAGAAGACCCAGATTTATGGCACTTAAAGCATCTTCATAGATTTTAAATAATTGATATATTTATACCACTGAATCAGTAAATTTTAATTGACCACCTTTCAMTTCCAGGCATTTGCTAAGGATAATAGTGCTGTTATCACTCAAGAAGTTTTGCAAATGGAAAATTATATTCTGAGAAGTGTTAGAAAAGAGCAAAAAAATGGAACATTTATTTTTGATAGTATGCATTTCCCAGTTTTAGATCATTCATTTATTCATATCACAATGTATGAATAATTGCAAGACATCCAATAACTTCTAAAACTAAAGATGGTTTGGAGTCTGTATCTTTCCTGAACTGCAGAGGTAACAAGTGCTATGAAAAAAGATCTTAAGCTCTTTTGGAACTTACTTCCATCAAGTGCAATTCCTGGAAACAGGGAAAGTGCCAATAGTTCGTTGTGTGTAATCCAAAGTGACACAATACTGGAAATTAAATGTAAGTAATACTTTTTCCACAAAATATCAT
>NW_028185483.1:7921275-7969599 GCF_003343005.1 Rhea americana
TGTTCATTTCATAAACTTGGATTGGTTCTCTCCCTGCCCCCCTTTCCTGGGAACATCTTTAAACAATGGTTTTCAACAAGTCACTTTTTTTTTCCCAAATTTTCAGCTGTAAGGTATCAAATTGCACCAGTTTGAGTGCATGTGTTTTTCTATAACAAGTCAACACTGAATGCATGAACAAATTACCAGTTGCATGTTTAAAATCTAAAGTATAGAAATAAAACATGGTAATAAAAGTTTCTACAGTAGTGATCAGTGGACTCATAATGATGCCTCCAAAATAATAAACACACTTCTGTTTTCAGAGCAGCTATGTTGTGATGATGTTATTTATGTGAATTTTGCCAGAGGAGRACTTTGAACAAATATATTGTAGATTAGTCCAGTAACTTTTTCAATATGTGAAATTACCTGTGCAAGCATTTTTGGGGAATAGACTTTACAGAGATATTCTTCCTTTCCAAAGTACTAGAGAAATCATACGAAAGTGTACAAACACTTGCTTTGCTGTTAAGCTAGACATAGCTTAACTGTTTAGTCATCTCTGACTCGTAATGATGATCATGTTGGCTCCCGTGGTATGCTGACTCAGACAAATTAAGTGCATATTAGAGGCTTATATATCTGTGATGTCTTGATTTTGGATTTACAGGAATAGTGTAACACTACTAAGAAAAATAACTTTGGTTAGCCAGAATTTCAGAAAATGATGGTTACCTCAGAAATGATGATAACTCAAATCTATGTGTGAGGATAATGATGATAACCCAAATCTGAACTAAAAATATTTGTATCTACTTTGTAGTAGACACCCAAAACTTTTGGATATTCCTCATTTTTCCATCAGCTTTTGCACAGAGTCAGTAAGAGCCTTAATATCTAGCTTTAAACTCATGCAGTGCCAGCGGCGTCAATCCTCTCAGAAAAAGAGGGGACTGCAAGGTTTCCCTCCGCCTTGTTCACCGCTTCTGCTGACTTCACTAGGTAGTGGCTAAGCCCCAGATCTCCTGGGATGGCCCCTTGCTGCAGGAACATGCTACGTGTTCTGAAGGGGGCACTGGGTTATTGAGTTCCCCTGCACTGAGTGATACAGCCTCAATGAAGGAAAGCTGTTCCTTTGCCTTGTCTGAGAAATCATTAGTTAGCCACATCTTTTACCAAGTAAAATAGCATATGGTTTAATTGTTAGATATTCTTTAATGAGAAGAATGATGCCTGTATTAAAAACCTGTGCTCCCAGATGGCTCCTATGGTGTCACGTGCAGCCACGTGCCCAGCACAACAAATATTCTGCCTAACCCCGTGTTTTATGTAAAAATGATATCGATATCTCAGGAGCTTCTTGTTAGAACAGTCATTTTGACTTTTAAAAGAAGAAAAAGGAATATTGGGTAACCTGGCACTTACACTTTGCAAAATACAGTATTGAATTTAAACATGATTCTTAAGTACTGTAGGGCAAAGATTGACTTGTTGTTCGGTGACTGCACAGCTTCTAACCCCAGGGCATGGCTCCCTAAGCCATGATAAGGAATGGCCACATTTCAAGTGATAATAAAAATAATGATAATCATGACAATAATAAATTACTGGTACCCTTTGCAGAGACTATTTATTGGAATTTTGAGACTTGTCTTATTTTACAGCTGAAACAAAGCAAAGGTTAATTTGTAACTCATTTGTATTTTCCCTGTTCCAGTCTACGCTCAACCAATTGTACTACTTCACTGCGACTCGAGGGAAATTTTGCGACTACTTTAATGGAAACAGAATTGGTGACCTAGAACCTGCTTCTCTCTGGCATTACTCTAGTCGTATTCATTTGAAAGCAGTGGCATAAGAGTGGTGTAAAACTGCAGTAACATCCTGGTGAAACAGGTCCTTAATCCCCTGCATCTGTGCAAATTGTATAGACCTCAGTGAACTGAACATTCAGACTTGTATTTATACTCAGAAAGGGGAAAATACGCCCATAGTTCATTCGCATAATAAATGTGATGGGAAAATAATTCTGTGGGGACAAACATTGTTTGGTTTGTCATGAGACATACTTGACAATTACTGCTTTGTCCCTTTTGTGCTATTGCAATGCAGTTATGAGATTGTGCCATAAATCTGAAAGACTGTTTTGCAAAGTTCGTATCTGCATTTGCTACCTTTAATATTAATAGGAGAATATCTTTAAAGTGAGTAAATTGAGAAAGTGGCTGAAACTATAGTTTATAAAAGAAGATTAGTGGGTTTAATATGCACTGGAGAGTAAAAGAAAAATCTTATTACTGTATGGAGAAATTACCTCATAAAGAAGCTAATACAGCAGGCTAGGGAGTAATTTTTAACAAGGTTTTTATGATGCACAAGTGTAGGCAAGTTAATGAACTTATCTTTCTAGTTATTTTCAGATTGTAACAATGCTTTTCTTTTCAGTTCCTGTRCTTTAAAAAGTAAAACACATTTAATCACTTACAATAAAACTAACTCATTAGTTTGATAAATCAAGTAAAATCCTATACTGCTCCTGTTGTGGCAGTGCTGCTTGGAAACTAGATCAGGTGAAAACATTAAGTATAGAGCAGAGCAAACTACCAGGTTTATTCATTGTTGGAATTAAAAGGTTTCACATTGACAGGGAATGTTCATTTTTGGAAAGACCTACTCCTGTCTTAGTAACAGGACTTAGGAAACGAAAACTAAAATAGGGAGCCAGGCCAAGATTTTGTTTTAACAATTCCACTCTTTGCAAAATAGCCATGTGGTCTTTGACATTCATAAAACAGACATCTGAAGAATGTCACATCCAACAGCAAAGAAACCACAGGGGGGAGTTGGTAAATACAGAATGTCCATCTGTCAGCACCCCAGCATGGCATGCGTAGGTATTGTTTAGGAGGAGCATGTCCACATTTTTCTGCCCAAATGCAAAAGATAGACTGCTGAGTAAAACAGTTCAATCTTTATATTGATTAAAGAGATGTGCTTTCCTACCATACTACAATGACTGTACTTGAAATTAATTCAGCATCATTCCAAAGGAAAGACTGAAGGTTGTCAGATGCACTGCAGGTTTTAATACAGATGTCCCAGAACAGGAATAATGTGGACATACCACAATAATTTGACACTATAATAGGGCATTTCATTGAGAGTTTATCAGCACCTCATCTAGACCACAATCATGTAAGCCACAGTCCTGTTGAATATTAGCATTATTCACAGCTTCCATCATGTCATGGGATGGGACAACCTTTCTTGAAGCACACAGAAGGGAAAAGAGAGCAGTGTGTTTAGCAGAGAAAAGTTATTTCGTGATTGACTGATGGGCATAAGTGGATGGGACTGCTGTGTTTCTCCTTTGATGAAAACATTCTTCCAAATAAAGTGGAAGAACTGTCTGCAAGTGATGGAAGCAGGAAACTTTCCACTAGTACAATATTCTGAGTAAGCTGTTGATGAGCAAGTTGCATACTGCTCAAAGCATTCAAGTGCCTCCACACCCATATTAAAGGTTACAGTCACCAATCTTTACAGCACTAACAGAGTAGGCATCACTGAATCAGTTAATCTAGGGAAGCCTATGGTTATTGGGAAACTTTAGTTCTCAACTGGAGCTGTAATTACCACGGTGTATTTACCTTAGCCAGGGGTATCAGTTTTCCAAAGTCATGTTTTATGTTTTGCACACTGCCAATGGACCAGTGAATGCAGCTAATATTACTTGTTTTCTATGTAGGACTCACTGATTTATTTTATATTTTATTTTTATTAAGTAAATAACCTCAAGTAGTTCTTCTGAGTCAGAGTGCTTCTCTATACTGCAATTATCATGAATCTGCCTGTAGATTTAAAAAGAAGTCTATTCGTTTGCCTATAAAATGTTGGAAGTGRCTTTTGACAGAACAACTGACAATGATTCTCCTCCTTCCCCTTTATCGTACAATGTACTTTGTCTTTTGGAATCTAGGATAACAGTCCTTACTGAGTTCTCCTTTGAATCTTATTTCTCTACTGGTAATTTTGGCTTTGAGGGGAAACAAAAGTTCTCTCTCTACTTTTTTCCTCAACAAAATTTTATAGCTCTGAGAAAATATGAACTGGTAAAAATACGCTGTCTTAAAATATTTGCAGGATGAGGAACATTATTTCCACCTCTTTGATTTTGAGATTCATATTCCTCCATCTCTATTTGACCTTAACCTAAGTATTTTGATGCTATAACTTTTGTCTTCAGTGTTGCTGATGACTGGTCAGGTTTCTAGACCCTGAGTCTAAATTCAAATTGACCCTGAWCTCTAACCAAATTCAAGCCACTTCAGTTAGTAAAGTTGGTGTAACCTTGACTCTGGCATTTGGAGCTGGCTACTGATTAGCTAAAATGGACCCACAAATATATAGCATTGATCTCAGCCTGCTCCCGTATGACTCCTCAGTTTGATCACAAAAGCAATTTGATATTTTGCAATAAGTATGTGCAAAATAAATTTTATCAGTCTTCGAGAGCAAATCTGCTATCTAAATGTAGCGTAGTTCTCTCTACTCTCTATAAAATAACATTCTTTTCACTGTAGAATTTAAGTGTCTGCAGTAGTCAGAAGGTAGCAAATATTGATTATCTATGATCATTTGACAGAAACTCTTTCTGTCAAATGATGAATGTCATAGTTGTTTGTAACGCTGAAACCAGTGAGGATTTTAAGCTGTGTTTCTCTATATATGTCACTGGAAAACAATAATAAGGCAACATTGGCGTGGCTGGAAAGCAGCAGCATGGGAAGACATTGGGCCAACTTCTGATCTCAGCAACCTTATGTAAATCTAAAGTAATTACAATCCAGACAAACAAGTTCCTCTAGATTTATGTCACTCCTTCTTTAAATAAGGACAACATTTGGGGAAGATGCAATAATTCTAGCACAGTATTTGTTACAGGCCCAGGAACAAGTATTCTGATAGACCACAATCTCTCTGCACCATTCTTTTCTGTGCCAGCTTTTGAAGCAATAGCTCCTTCTTCAGACTTTGCGCACCAATCAGTTAGACAAGCCACAGTTTTAAGAGRAAGTGCTCAGTTCCAAGAGCAACCATTAATCCTCCCTTCCTGCAAAGAAAGCTGCATAATAAACTCAGGTAGAAGTAGTGCCTGAAGTATCATAAGAATGTTTTCTCTCAAATTTTTAAAAGCTTAATGGTTTGAGCTTGGACAGAAATATTGAAAAACAGCCTTTTTTGGATTATTTCAACATTTCTGCTTCCAGAAATCAGGGATCCACAAATAACTTCCCACTGAAACAAACATAATATTAGAACAAAAAAGCAAAACATAAAAACCGTGCCTTGCTTTAGTGAACTTGCTGAAAATAGCAAGCTCATTTTGAGAGGTGGACAAAGCCGCCTCTTACCATTATTTTATCCTGAACTTTTGAATATCCACATTCAGAAAGAGACACTGGTTTCACAGGCACACATCATGAAGCGTCAGGGGAAAAATGGTAAACTTTATCCACCAAAGTTTGCTCATATTCTGAGAAGTGTTTATATCTGCTGTACTTGCCTCATGTTTTGCATGATTAGCTGAGCTTTACTGGCTGAAACCTTCTCGGGAAATGAAAGTCAAAGAGGTGTGTTAAAAGCTGTCAGGTCTCAATTTGCAGCAGGGGTGTGTTGACTTGCCTGCAGTGCTCAGAGAACGCGGTGGGGGGGTTCTGTGGCATAGGTAGGCAGCATGTGGGCTTGTTCGGTCCAAGGAGGAAGCTGATGCCAGACAACTTTATGGATCAGTCATCTCTAAGCAATGTTTGTTGTTTAGCCTAAAATATCAATGACCAAGCCATAGCAAAGAAAAATTTGAAAAGCTATGATTTAATTTGTTGTGTACCACCTAGAAACTTTTGGTCACTCATGCCTTGGTGATCCAGAGTTGCTGTGTTGGAGGAGAGTTATTAACCAGACCCTTCCCAGGAATAGTTGGAGGCACTACTACTTGCCAATTAGCCATCTGTCACCTTGACTGATCACTTTGCAATAATGATAGTATTGATCAGTTTTGTAATATTTCTGCTAGAGGAGCGTGTTTGAGCTTTATCTTACAACCAAAAGAGAGAGCCAGTAGTACATCTTGGGAGAATGCCATGAAAATTGTTTTTTTGTATCATGCAATGTACTACTGAAGTGCATTGTGTAGCAGGAAGAGCTAAACTTGCAAAGTCAGATGGTGAGCTCTAGATCTAATGTTATCAGGAAAATGACTGCTAGTGGAAGGGGATTGTTATGTCAACACAATGCCTAGGAAAATGCTGTCAAAAACCAAATGCAGAGCATGGATTAAAAAAAAAACTTTTTAGCATGAGCGCTGTATAAGAATGGATATAAGCCAGGAAGCAAAAGGATGTATTCAGAAGAGGAGCACATAGCAAACTTGAACTAAGCCATTGCTAAAATATAAGAGAACCTTCAGCACAGAATAAATCTCACATTAGATTAGGAGAAAGGAAAGTGTGAACTGTAGAAATGCAGAAATTAAATAATAGATATTCACAGCTCTGAAATTCCACTTCATGGACAACACCGGGTGACTCATGCTGGTGACCTGCAAAGGACAGGTGGCCATGAAAAAATAAACCCCTTTCATGGAAACCGTGCATCCATAGTAATGTAACATAAGGCAAAAAACATATTGTTCAGAGTGGGAGTAGGCACTGCACGGCCCAGCATACCCTCTCCTTGGGTATCTGGAGCCCTCRTAGGGTGGTGGTACTTCAGCCAGCAGGCCCTGACAGATGCTGCGGGGGGATGGGATAGCTGCTTTAGTGAAATCTGATTCTTTATCTTATTCTCCAGCTTTTCCTGATAAAACCAGTTTTGATGCAAGGGACAGCTGACTGCTCTTGCCCCTGCCAGTAGGACCATGGCCAGGGCTCATCTCACTGCAGGGCGACCATCTGCTGCCACTTAACAACACAGGAAACCACCACTGAACAAAAACATCCACTCCTACAGCATCTCACCTCCTGGAACAAAATGGAGGTGTAAAGGAACTGCTACTATGTAAAATATGATTTACAGTGAAGAAAATGCAAAAAGCACTATAGGTAGAGTTATCRAGTAGGTTTCCCCTGAACACCTCCAACAGGAACAAGGGCATTTTTCTGAGGCTTGATACAGGTGAATGAAGGGGAGCAAACAGCAACCAGGGTGGTGGAAGGATGGAGAAAGGGAGTGAGGCCTTCCCCATCTGTATAGAAACCTCTCTCCTGTGATTAGATTAATGTAGAGGGAGGGTAAGCCAGGTACAGGAGCAGGCAGAGTGATGTCTTTCACCGGTGTCACTCCTTCTCAACAGCGCAGAATTTCCCGGTGATCCCCTGTGTGCCCTGCATGGTGTTTTGGTGTTTCTGTCAGCCCACATACATGTTCACATGCCATATTGCATTCCTACCAGCACAAATGATAGTGAACACGTGCTGTGAACTTCGCTGATCCTGTTATATACCTACACAGCATTAATTTGCTTTCTGCAGGCTTTGCTTGCTTTTCTCACAAGGAAATTAGAAATCTTTATTTTGCATCAAGGCCATAGGAAAAATRCCTCTCTTTTATACAGGATTTGACAAAAGCAAAAAAGGTATAATGTTTCATTTATTTAAAAAACAACTATAATTCAAATAAATATGAATTTATTTTTAAAAGAAATACTAAAATTTTCAAACTGGTCAAAATTGATTTAGTATGTATGCCAGAAAAGAAATATATGGATCTGGAGTTGCCAGCAACATAGCCGTGCCCATTTATTGCATTTTGACTTGACAATCAATCAGAGAGAAAAACAAAGGCTTTATTGTGGAAAAATATTAAGGTATATAGAACTTCCAAACAAGGGGATAAACAGATGCAGATGCACACCTTGAGCAAAGGAAAACATTCAGTACCTGTACTACTACTCATGTTCACACAGAAAAATAAACCTTTCTCKAGGATGTTCGGAGAACCTGAAATTTCTGGGAGGCAGAGTGGTTTGCTAGGGGTATGCTGTGTATTCATCGAGTGTTGCCATCTAGAAATGAGTTCTTCTAAGTAGCAAAACTTAGTAGATCATCTGGGTTAACAGAGGCTTTTCACAAGTAGCTTTTGGGTATTTTGGGGTGCCTTTTACCTCACATTTTGACTTATGATTTTCTCCTAAAGTAATTTCCYGTTTCTCTTAAGAGTAATGCTTAGATGATGCCAATGCACCACCAATATTGCCATGAGGATGTTCCACTTGATGTACAGTACAGGTCTTTGGGATGTGGTCCCRTGCTGTATAGTGTTGTATAGAAAAGAGAGTGCTGTATAGAAAAGAGAACACCTAAAGTGACTGACTTGCTTTTGGCTTTTTTGCAGAAAGAGTATAGAGCAAAGTCAAGGTTTTTGGTTATCAGGTGTTTATTATCTGTGAAGCTGCCAAGCTAGTTCTGCTTTGTGATTGTGACTTGTTAATTTTACAAAGATATATGGGTTAAAGCATCCTATTCAGCAGYGAGGGAAGAGTTCTGGGACAGAGATCTTGACAGCAAAACTCTAGGAACAGTAAGGATATCTTGACCCGGATTTTATGTTTTGCTCTTATGATTTCAACTTTTGCTGAAGACAACCCCCTCTTGCCCCCTTTGCCCCTGCAGAAAAGCGTATGAGTTGGAAGCAGAAACTGACTGTGCATTTGCTTTTCAGACGAGGATGGGAACTCCACCTGCTCACAGCCTTGCTCTGTTAAAAGCTACTAATCCTCATAAAAATGACCTTTCTGCTTTCCCCCCCATCTCTAATTTCCTGCATTCCTCACACTCTATTCTCTCTTTGTCTAGAAACTCATCTTGTTCTCTTGAACACACTGATTCATAAACATATGTTCTAAGTTACCTCTCTTGTCTTTAGTAACGTATTCCACATGCTTGCATGCCGTTTTATGAAATAGTTTTCTTTAACCTTTTTATTTGCCGTGATTTCCTAATGCTCAAAATATATTCTTTTCTTTCATGTTTTTTTCTTCATAAATATATTGTGCAGCTAAACAATGATGATTTTAATCAAAACCAAAACCATGGAAGGCCTAATTCTTCTTTGACACATGAGGTCAAATTCTGTCCTCAGTTACATTCGTGTAACACTTATGAAGTAGAAAAAGCTCTCCATTTTCACAGGATTTTAATTCTGGCAAATCACTTTACTCTTGGCTAAATCTTGATCTACAAAGTATCCAGGGAGATTAAAGTGATATACTAAAAGTCATTCAAAATGTACTTTATTTATGAAATGACAATTTTAAAAATTATGTTCATCCAGTGGTTTAGTTTATTGGCGAATATGCTTTTATCTGCGTGTGCAAGCATGCACGTGGGTGAAAGTGTTATTTCTAAGGATAGAATGCAGGTYGAATATCCTGGCAACAAAGTTTGCTGTAGCTGAATTCTTGTTGTCTTTTTCATTAGTAAGTTATTCAACTTTAATAACAAATGTACTTGGAATTGTAACAGGCAGAAAAACGTGCAAAGGAGAACTTCATAAGAACTTTCATAAATAAAAAGCAGTAGCTTTTATTATAACCCAAATAAAATCAATTCAATTTGAAAGATTCCTGTACAAATAACCTGCAGAGGGGAAAGCACAGAAAGGGAGCACAGACAAAGGCCATTCCTTACACTAAGTATTAACAGAAGACGGTAGCGTTGTGTGAGTGTCGCTAAAAGTTGAATCTGGCATATTTGTATTCCTAGTAATAGAAGMGCTAAAGGATGCATTTGACACTGTATAGAAAAATATTCCATAACTCCAAAGGCTAAGCACGTTTCACTTAGAAGACTCAGGGACTCCATTTAGAAAATTAAGTACATTCATTAAAATTCACGGTTAACTGTTTTGCTTAACTCTGCTAAGTTTGGTAGGCTAGGCYCTTTATAGCCTGTAGTCTGCACACTCCAGTAACGGGGACACTAATACCCCAAACAGGTCCCATTATCAAAAGCAACACTCAGATAAATTGCAAGGCAATAATTGTATATTAAATGGCAATTAAAGTAACTTGCATGAATTTCTTCTAGAGAACACTTTGCAACCTATGCTTCCATTTATCCAAATCCTATGTGAAACTAGTCTAAAATCCAATTAAATGAATATCAGATAAGAGAATGAAGCTATTAAATGAATAAAAATCTGCCAAAATGTAATGATTGCCTTACCGGTGAAATAAAATGTGCTGAAAGGATAAACTGGTGGCGAACCAATTCATAGCATGTACTGCACATGTTGTGGAACCCTCTCAAATGAATATGTGACAAAGGAATAAACATGAAAGAAATACACTGATTGTACACTAAGGCTGTGCATTTCAGAGAGATTCACTGTATTATCTTCCTTATTCATGTGGATAACAGGCTTACTTATGTCTTCAAATATAATTCTTTCTATCACACTGCAACAATTCTAAGCATAATGATAAATAGAAAGTATGAAAATGCTAATGCATAAGAGCTAGTGGAATTTTAAAGGATCAAGACTGAGCCAAATTTTTAGATGAGATTGCTTGACATGGAAAAAGCCTCACTGAAGGAAAAAAAACACAATAATCTATTCATTGCCTGTTTTTATTCCAATAATTTGTCTCTGAGATTTACAGAAATCCATATCAGAAGTCTTATACCTGCTGCATAGCTTGCATGGTTTGGCATCCTTTGCAACTTACAGTTCATGAGCAACAACATCTAAGGGTTTTAAGGGGTTGTTTTTACACTTTTACGTAAGTTAAAATGAATGTTGACCCATCAGCTTCTACTCTTTGTCAGTCTAGTACAATATATAAAAAGAAAACAAAAATATCAATTTCAACTTTCTAAAAAATGTTATTTTTCTCAAAATCGGAACAAAAT
Source organism: Rhea americana (assembly GCF_003343005.1). Classification (NCBI taxonomy): domain Eukaryota; kingdom Metazoa; phylum Chordata; class Aves; order Rheiformes; family Rheidae; genus Rhea; species Rhea americana. The sequence continues at coordinate 7,932,171 of NW_028185483.1, forward strand.
GGATCATACACCTGAAAATGCTCATTTTTCCTATTAAACCAGTTCAGATGTTTTGAAAGCATCAAATGAATTTCCCAGAAGTATTTGGAGGCAGTAGCAAAGCAAATATCTGCTTTTCTAATTATGATGCCTATTTATTATTACAGAAAACTTTATAAGCGTCTGGTATGCAGACTTCCACTGGGTTGGAAGTCCTAACATGAACTGAGGTTTTAGCGAATGTTCTTCTTGGAACGGACTGCAAGCTTTCTCAGAAAGGTTGAGTTAGCCAGTAGTTTAGTATGCCACTGCTAGAAATTTTCAGATGCAGTCTTTGCTTTAAACTTGGTTATGCTCATTTAGACATAAGTGAGACTTAATCAGGGACATCTTTGCATACTTTAAAAAGCCCATTACTATTTCTTTGGTAAAATTGTAAGCCTAGGAACTGCATTTTAAGTGCCTGTGTTTCTAATTGGATTCATTATCTAGCTAGACAAAGATAGGGGTTGTTTCTTAGTTCTTACTAAACACAAATTTTTCTCCTTGGACTCATGGTATTGACTCACCATTCTCAGTGATTTCCGTAGCTCTCATCACTTTCTTTCGTTCCAGAGGACATCCAGCCTCCCAGATCAGACCTTTAATGTGTTACTGCACAATGATGAACATGAAATTCCTGTGATTCCACAAAACTTAAGCACAAAGTCCTGTTTTAGGGCTGAGGGAACTTTTCAGTAAATTCTGAATATTCTGACAAATTGCACACAAATTCAGTAAAATCTGAAATTATTCTTCCTTCATCTTCTCACTGTGTGCATTTTATAGCCCAGTCACACACGTACAATAAACAAGTATAATTCTTGGCTTGTGCTATTGAAGAAAACATGCCCAATGGTCTTGATCTTGTTATTACTGATTATTCCTTTAAATCAAAAAGCCATCACTCAATTCCTTGTGACTAGCTCTTGCTGCTAAAAAGAGGCCCAAGACTGAGAAGTGTGGTAATCCAGAACTGCTCTGTGAAGGGTTGGCAAGGCTGTACGGGAAAGCTTGGAAAGCATCTGCTCTCACACTATGCTTGGCTTCATTTAATATTCTCACTATTAGTTCTTCAGTTTCATGAGAATCAAAAATAAATAGTCTAATGAGAATCAAAAATAAATAACACTCTAAACAGAAAACAAACAAATCAGCTATGGTTCCTGGCTTTTTTTCACTCCTGTCTGATCAAATCAGAAAATCTGGCTTGATTTTTATTCCAACACCCTAGCCTACATCTTTGCAAGTCTAGTAAATCTGTCATCAGTAGGCTTAGATTAGGACCCTCCATACCTCTGGCAGAAGTGAGATGTTTGTTTAATGTAAAATCTCCCAGACCTGCTCCTGAGGAGACCAGAAAAAGTTCTTGATGCAAGAACAAAAGATAAAAGTTCAATCTGGAAGGCAGAAAAGTGGTGACTCTWTCAGAGCTGCAGTGTTTTTAGTTTTGATTAATATCAAAACAGACAGGAAAATTCTGGCTAATGTACAGTGCTGTATTACTGGGGCAGATCTATTACTCAGGCTAGTCACCATATGAGTTTGCTACAACTGGATGAAAGCTGTCCATTTTTGGACTAGTGATCCTGTTAAAGCAGCTGTTTCAGTGGAGAAGCAGAGCTGACCCAGGCTTGGACAACGAGAGAGGAAAGAGGTAGAGTGACCTCACCTGGAAAAATAAAGGCTTTGAGAGTCCTAAGGGAATCCGGGGACCACAGACAGAATAATTTGAAGTGGATGATGTGCCAAGAGGATCAATAGTTTAGCAGAAGTCACCAGGGATCTTACACTGCCGTGCACAAATTAGGGCTTTCTAAGCAATGCCATGAGTTAGAAGCATGAATATTTAATGCGTGTGATACTTTAGGGATAGCATTGACCAGTATTTAAGTCAGTTGAGCTGTTGCTGGCCCCACGGATTGGCATGTTATGTCCTTTGATTGTTGTTCACTGTGATTTGAAGGAAAAACAATACAGTAAACGAGTCTCATGCCGATGTAGAAACCCTGGCTTATGCATCAGGCTCTGTTTCTTAACGTAAAAAGTACGTATATTTTGCAAGCCAGCAGAGTACATAGGAATCACTGAGGGATTCTCCGCTTTCTCTCGTCCTCTCCCACCCTGCGGCTCCGCTCTCCAGCACTGACCTTCATTTCAGAATTGACATCTAAGGAATGTGAGCCCTGTTCAGACTTTCTGAGTTGTCAGTCAGGCAAGGTGAGGGGGGAGCTGCCTCCATAGCAGACTGTCACAGACCTACTCTTGTGCCCGCGAACATCAGTGCTTACTCCCCACTCAGGTGCAGCAGTTGGGCTGATAAAACCCGTGACTTTTTCTGTAGGATTGGGCAGACCTGTGGTGGCTGCAAAGGGATCGTACTGCTCACACGAAGGAGAGCTCTCTCTGCTCRGAATCTGTTCAAATATTTATGACCATGGGCTCCTATGCAGCTTCTGGAGACTGTGCTTTGAGTACTGCTAAATCCACTAAATTGCTAAACTTGCCAGTAAGTTTTGTTATATGTGGCGATAGAGCAAGTAAAACCTTGCAAATATGATGCAGTAGAGTACCACGGCAGGGTCATCAGGATATGAACTGTACAGATAGCACAAATTAATGGTGATATTTGTTTTCTCGCTACTAACCCTGACACATACAAATATTTGGTAACAGCTATGGATTACTTCTAAAAATGGACTAAAGATAAACCCCTACAGGATAAACTAGCCAAAAGTGTTGAAGGCCTCTGATTGAATTCATCAGACATTCATGTGTATCTGTACAAATCAATGATCAAGGCAGGAAATTTGTCAATCAGATAAGTGAGGAAATGCATTAACAGATGACAGACAACAATTTTCCAGGGCACATAACCCTAGAGCCAGCAAGCTTGTGAAATGGCAGAATGGAACTGTGAAAGAAAAATCACTGAAGGTGGGGAAAGTGTTTTCATTATGTCTTGTTCTCCCACACAATGGCAGAGCAAAGTCCAGAGAACATTTGCTCTTATCCTCTTCCACATTAAAAAAGTGAGCTACTTGTTAACATTCATTATAAATTATGTTACTGCTTCACTTTAATAGCTAGATAACAACTGTGTGGCACTTATGCACCCTTTATTGTTGCATAAGTCACCTTAAGTAGCATAACATGCTTGACAGGAGAACTGCCATAAAATTTAAGAAAATGGAAGGTGAACTGAAATACAATCAGAAATACAAATAATGTTGAGGCACTTAGGTAGGAAAATGGTAGGAGTAAGACCCATGAACAGAAGAGAGAAGATGAACTGATTACAGTGGGACATGAAAGTGTGGAGTAGACAGTAACATACTGCAGAAATGGGAATGTTTGGTTCACGCATCATAGATGAGACGGATTTAACGATGACTGAGTTGGATATACTGCAAAAGAGTGAATGTTATGCATGCTTCATGAAACAGTTTCAGGGTGCTGATTCAGTTAGCCTTTAGGAAAACAGAGCCATGACTGTGCAGACTGTAAGTTTTAGAAAGAATTATTCTCTCTGAGAGCTCTTAAAATTGTTCCATTTTACATTAGTTTAGCTGCAAAGTATTGTCTGCCAGTAGGATTTTTATCGGCTTTTCTATATTACAATCACCTTCATTTAGCTTGATAATTTTGGCATAAAAACTCTCATACAATGAAATTAAAATGTTCTTTGAACCAGAATTTTATCTTATTTCACATTGGGATAGACTAAGTTAAAAGAATACATAAATGGAAAATTTTTGATTATCTAGTTACTAGAACTGTCAGACTGAACACCAAATATATTTAACAGGTTTCAGATTTCCTTCTCCCCTTAAACACGAGACAGGTTTGGTGAGATTTGGTCCTGTTAAGGGAATCCTGAATGTCCTATGAACAAAAGCTAAGTTTTGATTGGATGTGGTCTGTCTCTGAAGGATCCAAAAAGGCTCTATAGTTGTAGTTGAAACAGCATAATTCTCAGTAGTTTCAGCTTAGAAGAGGACAGTACTGATAAATCTGTCATTTATACTGACTTCTGTTTCCCAGCTCCCATCAAACTGCAATCATCATGCTAAATCAGGGGAGAGACATGGGATATGGAAGGATTGCAAATCACAAGCAAAACATCTGAATGTTCCCTGGCTCAAAGCTAGCAGAAATTCTTTAAGCACAAAACATGCTTCTTCACTGGAGAAACTCTCCTCTCCATGGCTTCATGACTTATGGGTTCCTTCTTTTTGTATTTATGGTCACATACATCCCTGCAGCAACTAAAAGAATTACTTATAATGTAGTAGTATTAGGAAAGGATTAGTTATAGTTTTCTTCTAAGGTCATCTAATGGCTAAAAATGAGGGGCAGAGCCCAGTCAAGTATCTATGAATCACAATCCGGGAAACTCTATTTTGATTGGTAAGTGAAAATATAGATACAACTGAATACGATAACTGATGGCAAATCTGACATCTAAGTGTCATTCACCACACATTGATACATAACCCCATGTTTAGAGACACCCTTCCTCSCTCCCCACCCCCCAAACAATCTGAATAATGAGTCAAATGGTCTCAGGAGTAATTGGATCTTTTTCTGTGTAATTAGCAATTTTTCCCCTTGCATTATAATTTAAAGTACTGTGGTTGAATTGAGCAACTCATGTAATGAGTCATTAGACTGAGGCTTTTAAGGAAGTTATTTCTGAAGGTCTGTGGAGGCTAAAATATGTCTAAATTAAAAGAATGACAGGCTGCAATCATGGCTGTAAAATAAAGGTGCTCAGTAAGCAGTCCTATTACAATCAGAAAGAAAAAGAAGCAGATCTCTGTCTTGTGCATGGAAGCAGAGGAAATGATGAATACCTTAGGTAACTCATTCTGTGCAAAATCAATCTTTCACTGTCAATTTTAAATGAACTAATTTGTTCACAAATCTGCTCAGTCAGTTTGGAAGCATACTCAGTTCATCCATATTAGCAAATCCTTTAATCTTGACTAGTCCACTGAGTAAGAAATCTAGAAATGTGTTAATATGACTGGACATATGTAGTAGGATAAGAATTGATTCTTTTAATTAGTGTCTATTCAAGTTATAGTTCCCTCTTTTACTGAACTATTGACCCACTGATATATAAAGAGATTACTGTTATGACTAAAATACCTTCCAAAGTTATATTTAACTCTTTCTTTATTGATCTATGTCAGATACAAAAGTAATCTTTGATTTCCCCAAATATAAACAATCTATCTAATTTAAGGATTTTTTCATACTTGCTCCCATTCTTTCTGGAGTTTTGAATTGATATTTGAAATTTAAAAAACGTAAGCCCAAAGTTATAGCCAAAGAAATGATATAATCCTTTTTCAAACTTAGATTAAAAATATGAAGTCCCATTTGTACCATTAGTTWGGTTTCAAGACAGTTAGAATTCCCCCATCACAATTTAAGTCCTGAGCTTTGTGACAAATCAAGTTTTTTTYTCCACTGAAGTTCATTCATGACAAAGGTATATTCTAACTATGAAAAATAAAAAGAAAGAGATGACTTCTCTTCCTGCCTCTTCCACTCTGCGCATGCAAGTTGAGGGCCTATTTAATAAGTAAAACTCTGCAAAATGTCTCTGTATGAAATAAGACTAAATTTTCTGTAATTTGCAAACAAACAAGATGAGCTCTTGCTCACCCACAAAAATACTAGAACCAATAGTTTTACAATGGTAAGTAGTGTAAGAAGTATCCTAGCATGCTCCTCAGTACAAAAAAATAAATGGGGTCTCTGGTATAGCCAAACACATTTTCTGCTTGCTCTTCACCTCACAGAGCATGTGAGCCTCTGCAGCAGGGTGATCCAAGGCAAATATAACATCCTAGGGGTAATCATCTATGCCCTGTCAGTGGAGCAAATGCATTAGTGTTGTTATTAACACGGCTCCAAACTACATGTGCTTGGATGGTCTTTATTAATTTTAACAACGCTTGGAGCAACAATAACAATAGAAAATCACTTTATCACCCAGCCTGGGTGGAGAATCACTTACACTTACTTTTGAAGGAGCTGAAGGCATAGGACTAGACTTGAAAGACTTGTGGTGAGMGCTTTAAATGGAAGTTTTTTTATAGGAGCAAAAGTGAGCAATGCACAAAATAATATGAGGAAAAATGTCATATGCYGAAGTGTTCTTACTGTAAACAAACAGTCCAGGCCCTTCCACTCTTTCCAAGCCTGAGTATTTTATTCCCACTGCCTTTGGCAGAGCTACTGGCCCTCTAAGGTATGATCTGTCTAGACAAAACTAGGAGGAGCTTGACCTTGAAACAGCATATGTTTGCCACTGTCAGTCTATGTTTCAGTAGCTATAAGTAAGAAAGAGGAGACAGAATTTGCTTTTAAGACTTTTAAGRTTTCCCTTCTCATCTTCCCTCAGCTTTTCACTTGAAGGATATTCTCAGACAATGCATGATAGGAAGAAGATTGCAGTTGTATTTTGAGCCTAGTATTTATGGAGCTTTCTGGTCATACATTTGTTTCATTTTAGGTCATGTCTTTCCTCAGCTTTTAATATGACCGTGTTGTTTTCCTACTTTTTCATCCGGCTGAGACACTGTGGACTGACTAGTGGGAACCAGCAGATTCCTGTCTGCTTTCCCAGTCTGCTTTCCTGGTGCATTAAGATTGGCCTTTACCTTTTGAGCTGTTGATGTGTATGAGCTCTGAGATTTTTTTTTTAACTGGGTATATAACCAGTCTGAGAGGGATTAGGATAGCATAACATCAAAATCAGCTCTCTGATGTACTCTTGGTCTCTCATTTTAGCATAAAGGTGGCCATTTCTGGCTCCCCAGTTATTGCTTAATGCTTTGGCCAAATTAGTCTTGATAAGCATCTTCCTTCTGTCCATGCTTTGACCTTTTACCTCCCACTTTGCCTCAACAGCAGCCATTTTTTTGACTTTAGTTTCCTAATTTGTATTTAAATTTCTAGCAGTTACCCTTGCAGTATTCCCCAGTGCCAACCCACTGCCTTCTCAGAGATCCTAGTTCTTTGATAAACAGGATTATGAGAAGCAAGAACCTTGATTCACCAGGTGATTAGAAACATGTACATTAATGGTGAAAAAGTTTTTTCTTTTCACAGTGCTCTTTACTCAGCATTCCAGTTTTGACAGGCTTTTAACGAAGGTGTTATGTATGCAAAGTGTATTGAGCACCAGGCAGAGTAGGCACAACCCTCTGTTACTGATGAGTTCATGTTGCTTCATAAGGATCTCCAGTGGCTTGAACTGTAGTTATGGGTTTGTGCTTTAGATTTTTGTTACCTGACTTTAGTGGTCATTGAGACCTTCAGTCACATCACAGAGAAGTACCCAATTCTGCAAATAATTCTATAAAATTATTAGCCCTTGCAAATGCCAGGATACTTACAGATATATGTTTTAATGTCAGATATATATCTCTATCTCCATGTATGTGATTCTCTGCATATATTTATGTATAAGCTAATCTGGTATGATCTTGGTGGAGGATAGAGCAGTGTTTTGGTTTGGCTCATTTCAGATACTAATGGTCACTGCCTTAGAAGTGAATATAATAACAAGTATGATATTTTTAGTGTCTAAATTATTGCAAAATCTGAAAATACTCCTCTTGCTTCCAAGGCAGATGCAGGATTGAACAAAAGATGAATGGGACCTCTCTATCAGCCAGTGCTTTTTGATAATTGATCAAATTTCCATTTTAATTAGAAAACATGCACCCAAAGTGGGTGGGATCACAAGATTCTATCAGCTCAGTTTTTCTTAATCCTCTAGGGTGAATGAAAAAATGAAGTGGCTGGCCTTTCACCAACTCTGAATTCAAGAGATTGCCTTGACCACTGCTTGTTCAATTTATCTAAGAACGTCTTTTGTGCTGTATGCTCTCTGATTGTCTGAAAATACCTTTAATTCTCTGAATACGTATATGTGTACAATGAATATTAATCAAGAGCTGATTAGTATCTCTTCTGCTAGCACACAGTAATATTTTATCAGAGTCAGATGACATCTGCCATTGTGTATGCAAAGTCTGTACTGGAATGACATATGAGTTTGGGCACTGAATTCCTCTGCCAAAAATTTAGATTTTCTTGTTTATCATTATTTGTTAACAGCCAAAAAATGGAATTAAAAGAATACACCAGACACTTGCTTATTTTTTTCGTCCAGTAAAACTATCATTTGTTTGCATTCAGATTGTCTAGCCATCCATCAGTATTGCTGGTGCTATATTAGACTAAAATCTTACTGCCAATCTGACTTGCCAGCTTGGGAGGAAAGGAATCCTTATCCCAAGGGGCACAAAAGGATTAAAGAGACACTAGCATGACCCAATCCTTGCAGCCTCGGCATGTGGTGAAGAAAATAGAGGAAGTCAATAATCTAGCCCACTTGCTAAAATCAGTGCTGCAGACTGCCTATGAGCAAGCTGTCAAAGAATCCAGCTCCATTTTGCACAGAGAAATAAAGACCTCCACAGCGGGTATTCAAACTCTGTTCCTATTTCTGTCCTTCTGCCCAGGGAAGGGCAGAACTTCTGCCCTTCTGCCCCCTATACTTGCTATAYGCTCCTGGAAACCACCACACCTTTTTGGAAAGAGAGGGGAAGATTTGCCATTTAGTTTCTTCATAATGAAGAAGCTCAAACTTTTAGTCTATTTACCTCAAGATACTTTCTTTTATATATCCTGTGGTGACTGAGACTCTGTCTTGCATGCAGGATGACAGATTGAGTGTTAATTCTACCACCTATAGGCCTTGTTTATTTCAAAATGTCACTTGCTTTTTTATAACTTAAGTGCCAAGAGAGATGTTCTCCCAGAATACCAAAAATCAGGCATTATTATAACATGGATGTTAAACCACCCAAGTTTCAAACAGATCAGTCAAAAACATCTGTCCTGTAACTGTACGGCAGAAAGGGTAGCATGTTATTAGAGAGACACCAAGGGAGCCAAAATCACTGTCTGAACGTATCACTGAGGCTGTTGAATGCTGAATGCCCGTGACAGAGCCCACATATTGTAGTAGAAGTTTCAGTCCTCTGTGGTCCATGTAATTGCTCCACAATAATTCTTTCTAACAGCTTCTCATAATGTTTTGTTGCAGAGAAACCTGGACTCTGAAATCTCCCGTGTTTGGGTCTGAACCATTCCAAAAATTCTTCTTTTGTTCTGGAAGAGTGAGGAGAAAAAAGCACATTAAGAAGTCCAGTTCCTTACCTCCAGTTCTCAAAGAACTTAACTCACTCCCATTAGACACATCCTGACACTTATGGCAGAGTCTAACGACAAACTGCATTGGAGCAAGAGAGGCAAGAGGAGGAAACTTTTCAAGTGCATCTGCTAGGCCCACGTTGGCTGTCTTGACGAGGCTTGTCAGGACTCATTGGTGGTGCGCAGTGAGGCTGAAGATTCCCTACTGGCTGGAACCGAGTCATTTGCCAGGCTTTCCTTGTCAGGGAGAGTTAAACCAGTCACTGATCCTAATTCTAACACTGTTGTTGCAGCATTCCAATTTTTAATCGCTACATGACTTGTCAGGTTGAATACGAGCCACATGAATAAAATTTAAAAACCTCCTAATAATGAGGGTGTCAAAGATTACTAACACTCAGGGTTTCTACAGTTATCTTTTCATTTCCTAAAATAGGAGCTAAGGTGTAAGTGCCCTCATATTCATTTGCCCTTTACCTCTCCATTTCCCCCCACAACTCTTTTCCTGAAGTCCAGTCCGTCAAGCCAGTCAGCAATATGTAGCACATTCCTGTGCCTCCTATACAGGGCTGGGGTCTAGGTTCCTTCTGGCTTAAGAGCATAATAATTCCAGAAAGAGATCCCCCTCTTCCAAAAGCAGGGGAGGAATATGGTGGATGGTTAGGTAAAAAGATAAACCTGCCATATGCCTTCACTGTAGGGTGATGGTCTCTTTTCTCAAGTTCCTTTTTCTCCTCGAATTTTGAAGCATATGACAGGTGAGTCTTTTGCTGTCAGTGAACATTGTCTTTGCAGTGTCACAGCTTTGTGTATTGCCAATTTGTCTCTAAATGTTTGAAATTTGAAGTAATTGTGGAACATTGAGGCAAGCAAAGTGTGAGCCACTCAGAAAGAAAGGACATTTTTCAGGCTAGCAAACCAACACGTACATATTCCAGTGTTCCTTTCCCCATGTCAGAATGTGGCTAGGACAGATGTGTTTCATGCTGGAAGTTCCTGGGTGCTGACAAACAGATCAGCTTCCAGTAGGCTCTGAGTTCTCATCTGTAGTTGAATTAATTTACTGTCTTCATCTGCTGTGTGAATGAAATACGGTAGTAATTGATTTCAAAAGACATCAGTATGCTAACATATAAGGGCTGCTGAATGCTAGCCTTTTTTAATGAAAAATTAGCTTACTTATAGCAGTGTTTCAGTTCATTGATTCATTTTTATTTAGTTGGTTTTGTTATAGAATGCTTAAATTTACAGCATTTCCACAAAAGGAAACCTGCACTAGAATTTCTGATCACTGCAGAAAAGGCAAGGTGTTTTGGCTTCATCACGGCTTAGCCTTAGAAGTAGACTTACAGCACACAGCAAAGCTAAAGGTATACCCAGGAAGTGCTAAATACAATGTTCCAGTTATGAATTAAACAGTGGTATCAGCATACAACTGCAACAGTTTAACATTTAAGATGCTTAATAATAGGTGAAAAGTTGAGCATCAAAGCCGAGCCAAGCAAAATGGCATCATCTAACTAAAAATGAAAGTAAGCAAAGGTGAATCTGTCAGTGTTTAAGATCCTGTGTTTTAATTAAAATGCTGTTGTACCCTGTGTATTTTAGATTGAGCTGGATGATAATTGCAAAATGGCTTGTTTTCATGAAAAATGTTTAACTGGGAATACAAAGTCAAGGCGTAGCAGGGGGGTTCTGGACCCAAGGAGGTGCATACATAGACTCTAGACAAGGCTGCTGTTGTGGTAGGGCTACTTTTCTATCAGTGCAACTTCCGTAGCTGAGAGTAGCTTCTGGAATCCATCCCGTTTCCAGGAGAAAACTCCCCACTGCAGTGAGAAAGGAACAAGGGCTGAGTGCTGCTTTGCTCCCTTAATTTTATTGTTATTTAAATTCCCATTAATGCTGCTTCCTTTTGGAAGATGAGAAGCGTGTCATTGAAATGATGAAAACGTTAAGATGTGACTTCACACAAAATTCTTGTATATATATACTTTTATATATATGCATATATATATAAAGTAGGACTTATATATACCATTATATATCATTACTTAATCTGATACACCTTGTGTAGTGGCTGCAATGCTCTGCACACCATCCTTGTTGCTTGCTCTAATTTCTACAAACACAAACTGATTTGGCAGAATTCATAAAGCTTTTAAGGTGTAAATAAAATCTATCTCTAAGTAATATTCTTGGTTCTATGCCCCAATTTTAAAAATACACACAACGAAGATTCAGCGAAACTTTCCTAATGACAAAAAGTAGTAGGAGAGGGGCAAAAAGCCATTTTTTCCTTTTTTTAAAACTCAGGCTATGGGTAGTTTGAGTCTTTGTTCCCATTTATTCTGATCATCAGAGGGCAGGCAAAATCACACTTTTTCCTGAGTTCAGAAAAAGGTTTTATTTTTGTCATTTATATTATGAGCAAACTAGGACGAATGTGATTTTGAATTAGGCTAGGAAATAGCTCACAAGTTAGAATTTCGTTTTGCAGAACAAAATCTGAGACTATATTAGATAAAACATGCTGCTGCTTATCAAAATCATGAACTTGTGTGTGTGAGAAAGAAGTGTACACAGTTCTGATGCATTTAGACAAAGATTTACTCTTTTAAATCTCTCTTGACAACTCAGAGTACCTGAACTTTTTGCCTTCTCTCTGAACCATAATTTAGTTGAGATTTCTGAAAGAGGGAAATAGGATTAAACTTGATTAAGGGTTGCAGTGGTTCAATACAAAGTAAAGTATTTTTATCCCCTTTGATTTGATCTTGTATAGAGAAATTAAGCTGATCTTGTACAGTGATACTGGTATTTTACAACAGTGAATTTCATTGTACATGATTTTTGTGAAAACATAAATTATACAACTCAAACCCAATACTCCTTTATTAACTTTTCTGCAAATTATTATAAAACCTTGAAACACTCATTTCAGGTGTCTAACCTTTCTTTCTGTTATATACTGGAGTAAAATCTAAACCAAAATTAACCCTACACGTTTATGTCATTATACATATACATATACATTATACAGCAYGAGAACCTGCCCCAAAAACCTCTCTTAGTCGCCTTCTGTTTAGATTGATTATGTCTTTATATTGAGGAGAGGGTCTGCCTGATAAAAGAATGGCTTAATCTTTATTTGCCTAGAGCAGTTAGAAAAATAAGTGAAGCAAGCAGCCTCCTGTGACTGATTTCTGCTCACTTAAGGCAGTTCACCCTTGAAACAGAGAATAATTGTTCTCTGTCCTTTTTCAGATATTGTCTTCCCTTTCATGTATTATATCCAAATAATCTTTAAGATTTTGAACATTAAAGGAAGACAGGGTGAATCAAAACCATACACCAGGCTAAATTCTGCCTGCAAAGGCATACCCATAGTTTTCATGAAAGCAAGTGGAAGTTAGTGCACACCTCTAGAAACAAAAATTTGTTCATAGTGTCCTTAAATCATGAAAAAAATAAACCCTTCAGTTTCAAGAGGCAGGATATAAATGTATGGGCTTTGATCTGGGTGTCAAAAATAAGTCTTTAGAATTACACATTTTAAAGGAATTTAATTCCTAGATGGTACCCATCTGGACTTGAACCATGCATCTGCCTGTGGAAATTCCCCTCCTTCTGGTACCCTTTACTTCTGTACTTAGATTTCATGGGGAAAGGTAACAAGTGTTTTTCTTCAGCTTCTGCAGAGTAGGTGGACTGTACTGCCATCTTTTCCAGTTATCTCTATTTTAAATAAGAACATTTCTTGCCTTTCTGTAGCTGGTCAAATGGTTGGCAATGAACAACCAGTTCTCTGCGTTTTTTATACAAGACCTCCAGGAAGCCCTTTGATCTAATTCAGGTCCAGCTATAACACCCTTATGGCTGGTCGTGACACTGAGACAACTCCTTACAAAACCAAGGTTAGGAATCTGTGTAACCATTTCTCTTGAAGTGTAGGTATTCCTAGCAAAGTTGTAACAGAGGCAGCAGTAAGGAAAGAAATACTTTCATAATTCACTCTGAAACTTTTTTTTGTGTGACTTTCTCATCAAAATTGCCCCTTGTAAATACCTTTCTACCTGTGTAACGTGGGCTCCCTGACAAGAATACTGTGACCTTGCAATCAGAAAGTTAGGAACTCTTCAAACTGCAAAAGTTTTTCTGGCTCTTTAAGAATTATTTGTTTTGRGGTTAAATGACAGTATAAGAAAAAAGTGCACTTTTCCACAAGTGCGTCATTTGGAAGAAAGAACTGATTACCATCTAAAATATGGATATGAGTCCCTTTATGCTGTCCTTAGCAAGTGAGGCCTTAATACCTCGGCAGAGAAGTTTGCTGGAAATGTAAAATTAAAACCAAGAACTTCTCAGTATGGCTCACTTGTGGTCCAGTAAGAGCTGTAATTATACATCCTGCAACTGTCAGATTTTCTAATGTCATCTCTTCTCTAGGCTTGGTAGTTTGGTTACTTGTACTATATCTAAAACTGGACACTTCTCCTAAGCTTCTCATGTGAAATGTCTTCTGGTGTTTCCTCTGGCGGGAAACCCGTATGTGAGAAGGGATCTGCTTACATAGATCATATGTCTGAGGAACAGCCCCARACTGTAACCTGTAAATACCAACATGGAGCAAAGATAAACTGCTGACCTTATAAAAATTATGGATGTTTCAATGGAATAAAGACTTCAGCTGCATCTTCTCTTTATTCAGTAATAACCACTGTATGATTCTGTGCTGCGCGAATTTGTGTGAGCTAATATAGTTCTATCTAGATAATTTACAATGTTTTTACTRTAAATATTACACTGGTAACTACTGGCAGCTGAATTTTGCTTTGTCATATAATGTTCTTTCAAACTCAAATATTCACAGCGAGATAGACACTTAATCATATGGGTGATACAGTGAGTAGATGTTTGCAAGGGAAATCATTGTTTCACATACCTATGTATACGATCAAAAGAACAATGGTTGTTGTACATTGATGTTAAAAGATAGAAATTATTATTTATATTTTACAAAGCCTTTAATTAGAGAAGGTATGAAGTTAGACTTTTACCTCCGAATGAGTCCAGAGCTGTGAAATCAGTATGTGTGTTCATAAGAACCTCAACAGATCAGAAATAAATGCCCTTAATATTAATTGTAATATAAATTCAATTTCTAATTCTGTAGCAGCCTTGAATCAAGTACTTTTGAATTCTCAGAAAATTAAGATTCCCCTTCAATGAAGCACATAACATTTCTGTAAAGGACACCGGGGGATGGTATCATCTACTAAGCTCCCAAGTTGCACCAGTGCTTGTGATATTTGTGATTCTCCCTTTTGCCAGGATTTCCATGACACAAGATTTCTAACATGTTATGTCCTATTTTAAAAGTAATGGTTTAATAATTAGATATGAGTGAGTACGCATTTTTTCAAAAATCCAGCTGGCTAGCAACCCATCCTTTCCTAGCCTCTACAGTTAGAAATGAGATGTAATTTTACTGTGACACACTGTGAGAATCTGTATCTCATTGTTGCTTAGATCATGGATGAGCAACAATGGCTTTTTTCAAAGTTTCACAGACTAGCATACTTAAAGTAGCTCCCTTTAATTGAAACCCAGACATACTTTTAGGTAAAAACAAAACTGAGCTGGCTTGAGTTTTTCCCAAGCCAAACAAAAGAGATTGGAACTTTCCATTGTTTTTGTCTGCCAACCATGCATTGTTAAAGGAATCGAAATAAAGAGGGAAAGGGGTCAGGGGTTATTGAGCTCATATTTCCACTCTACATGACCCCATCTCAGCAATAGTGGGACCCTCGTGATCAGTTCCTGTTGGTCTAACGGAACAGCCATTTCTTAAGAAAAGGAATTACTGCGTACAGTACCTTTGTGACTAACAGAAGAATACACTTGCTCTTCAAAGGTCCTTTCATTACAGCCCCTGAAGAGGACTCTGACATTACTTTCTTGAGATTATAATGAAAACAGCTGTACTTGTACCAATTCCCCTTTTTATTATTTTTTGTAACAAAACAAGATTGATGTTATGCCACTTTCTGTTCTGTCATGAGAATAAGGTATCACAAATGCTAATAACTACCACAGTAGCAATATGCACTACTTTGATCTTTTCGCTATTCTTTAATTTGGGCAGCTGGCCACTGAATTCCTTCCTAAAAATCTGTGCTGCCTATAAACAAAGGGGAAAATGTCCAACAAAATCAAGTGTGCACATTTAGCACTGTTCATCTGACTAGTCCAATTCAAAGCTCACATGAGTAATGCAAATACGATACTTTGATTTTGTGATTCTAGGCACAGAAATCTTAATACGCATTCTTTTGACGATGGATCGTGTCAGAATAAGAAATACCACAAACAACCAATTCTCATTAAAATCTAAAGCTTGTAATCCCTTAGTTCTTATTGGTTGCTTTGCCAAAGACTTCTTAAGAGATTATTAAGCTTATTAATGAAAATCCAGAAGTAATTTTAAGTGATTTTCTTCCTTATGTTTATAAGACAGTAAAATTAAACATGCTGTGGTTGTTATTTTTTCCACAGCCAAAGGCAATGTAGGAAGGCAGGGTCTGGCAACAACAGCTGTCAAGATTCCAAAACCTAGAAACCCAAACACCTACAGTCCAAATTATAGCTATACTGGTAGGAATAAGATAGTGGTCCTTAATGCTTGTGTTAATGAGCAAGAAGAGAACTGTGTATTACCAGCTAAATTCGTTTTTCAGTCAATCAACTTTTCACAATGAATCAGATGCACAACATTTTTATTCTCTGTATTTCAGTATAACCACTTGCCTATGTTCACAGAAGTACTATTGGCCACTTGCTGACATCAGTACCACATTGAAAATGATAAGGTGACTGATAGTGCTCAGAAAATTTTTCTAAACTGGGATTCTGGATCCTCTGTTTCAGTCATCAACAAAGCTCCAGACCCTTAAGAAGTTTGCTGGAAGCCAGAAGACAAGGTTTTCGAAAGCCAAAACAAATRCCTTGTGAAAATTCAGAACTGCATAATCTTATTGCATAAATACATTGGAAAACATGACTGTCCATTTTGTAAACTGAACACTATTTAAAAAAAAACTTTAATTGAGCAAGATTCATATGAAATGTGGAATAGGAGGAAAAAATTTCTGCGACTACAATTCCAAAAGCAAAGACATCATGAAAGGGAAATTTACATGTCAAGGTTAACTCACTAGTTGGGAAGTTTTCATTCTTGGTTCCGCACCAAACAGAAAAGTTAGATTGGTATGTAAGGGAATAACAAAGAAAGCTGAATTTTTGTGTTCATGAATAACTGGGAGACCAGACACTGTTTAAAAAGGATGGAGCCACTTGAAACTTTCAAAAAGACAAGAAAGCTCCTGTATATGGTATATAAAGAAACAATCAAGGAAGAATATTTTGATTTAAGATGCGTAAAACATTTGAGAGGCATGAAATGGGGAGCAAACAAGATAGAGAAAATGGGGAAGGTTCTAGGCGAGACAACAGATCTCATTTTGCTATGTTGTGAGATGACTGCATATGTTCTTACATATAGGCTTATACTGAGATATACATAAGCATTGTTTTTAGACATATATTAGCTGAAACCATCTGCAAGAGGGGAGCAATTTTGCATATCCTTATATACTAGCAACTGTACTGGTTCCAAAGCCATATATTTTGGATGCTGCTGCATATAGGAAGGGGAAGGAAAATATGCAGCAAGGTTACCAGCACCTCGTAAACAAGCCATTACAGGAACTGATTTGTGTTTTATTGCAGGGGAATTAGTCATCCCTCTCCAATTTCTATGCAGCATTAATTTAGTCTACCAATATAGTTTTGAATCTGCATTTGAATCTGCATACTTCTTACTTTTTGTCTGAGTACWATTTTGTGCTGTACACCTTGGTGTGCTGCATAAACTAGAGCTTCATTCAGGTGGCTTGGTCATGTAACAGAGCAGTTGCTTAGCGAGGATGGCATTTTGGATGCACAGGGCAGACAATTTTGAAGTGCAAAGGACTTTCAGAGGCCACGCGCTACAGGGCAACTACACTGAATGGTCCGGCTGTTTTCCAGRGTTTATAGTGCAAGAGACCCAGCAGAAAATGATGAGAAAACACAATTGTTCAAACTGAGAATGTCCACAGTCATTCTACGAACTCAACGTAATGAACAACGGTGGGGACCAGCACTGGCAAATTCAGTTCAAGAAGCCATTCGCTCTCACAGATACCTTGAAATTGCTCTCTGGAGGCCTCCCAGCCCAGGAGTTACATCAGTGATTTAAACTCAGAAACCTGATTATGAACTGCAGATGCAATTTAGGGATACATATGTAGTTGTACTAACTCTTTGGAGCCAGTAATCTCCCGCTAAACAGCAGAGTAGACAAATTTGTGTTTTGTGTCCTAGGATAGTCACTGTTAAATCTGCCAAAGCTTAYCCAATATACTGGGTAGATATATCTGTACCAACAGAGGCACCAGAGCAGTAGCAGCTAGTAGAAAGTAGATTTAGGAAAAGATAAAATAGGGCAACAACAGAAGCAATGAACAAATTGTATGACTCAAGAATATTGCACAGAAGGAGAAGATGAAGGAACATGGAGGTACATTGATTAGAAACAGCAGAAAGAGATGTCAGCTAGTGAAGGACTGGTGAGCCGAAAGGAAAATAGAAGTAGAGAACTGGGGCAGAGAGAAATCAGAGAGACATTAGAAAATAAAATGGAGATAGCTAATAAAGAAAGTTGGTACTGGAATAGAGGAAGATMATCTTGGCAGACAGAATGACTGGAAAGCAGATTTTAGATGATCCAAGGTATTGTGAACCGTGGCTTTGTAATTAGAAACACTATCCTAGAAGATAGATTGAGAAATACATGGTTGATATATGGGAGATAGATATGGGGCAATAATTCAAAAGATAAGAAGGAAAACAGAGGGCCTACACAGAATGTAATATACAGTAGTGTGCTCAAGAGTGGAAAAAGAAAGCCGTCTGGGAAAGAGAGGTTCAAATTTAAACAGACAGGACATTAGAAGAGAGAAGAACAAGATAGTAGCTGGTAGGGAAGAGGATGTATAATGGAAAAACAGCATTAGTGGGACCATTCTCAAAGTAGATGATTGAATGAAAGGGAAGGATATAACAGGGGACCAGAGAGTTCAGGAGGGTGGTAGATTATCAGACTCTTACCCACATTAAATTGAAAAAAAAAAGAYGTATGCAGGACCTGCTTGATCATTCCAGCATTTGAGGACAGATTTTGTTCAAGCTCTTAAAAATTTGTAAAATACGGACATAAAAATGTAACTGCTTTTTCTTTTAGCAGTTTATTCACTCCTACTGAGATGTGTACACATGTGCTTGCACACGCTGCCTCACATGCCTCTATGGCCAAGCATCACCTAGAAGTACAATATCATCTTCTGCATTTGCTCATATTCTTGGAAAAATGCTCAAAGGAAGCAATGCAGATCTGGTCTATGGATGCCAATTTGTCCCTGTGTCTTAACAATGCAGCCGAGGTCTGACCTTCCCCAGCTTCCAGGGGGTTCTGAGTACAGGAAGGGAAAAACCCCAGACTATTATAGATGAAAAGAGCTCTGAAAACGGAAAGATGTTAATTAATATGTCATATATCTCTAACACTTTTGGGTTTTCAGTCACCTTTGTCAGCTTAAGATACTTGGATGAGTTACTGAGTTTATATATGCCTGTAAAGCAAAGTGTTTACATACCTGTAAAGGAAGGTGCAGTATATGGTTTTTCTAATCAGAAGAGATTTAAATGATTTTTTAATATCTTTTGTGTATCACTACTAAAGAAAGTGGCAACTTCTCAAGCTTTAGGAAAAAAGGAAACTAAAGAAAAGTCTTTAGATGCCCACAGTAGGTGGCATCAGCTGCTGACCTACCTACTAATACGGCAAATGAAAGGGAAACAGCCTGAGAGGAACTAAATAGCAGAAGGCTGAACTCTGAAGGGGAGAACAGGGGAGGAAGGCAGGCATACAGTGTTTAATTCAACCTAACTAAAAAGCTCTCTCAAACAAAAAGCTGGGATGTTACCATATATAGCAGTGTTACAACATGAAGAAATATATAATTCCATTATAGTCCTTTGACTARAATACTGCTGAATATTGAATTGCTGAACATGTCTGAAGCTGGGAAGTCTAATAAGAGTCTTTAAATAAATATATATAGCGCAGGAACAATCACTAGGGCTAACCAAACTCCTGCTTGCTGTTATAGGACCTCTATCCTAGTGGAGGATATATGGGAAATACCTCTAAAATCAAATTAAGCTCTCTGGTCTGGCTTCAAAATCAGCACCTTATGCAGTAAATACTTAGAAATATGAGACAGAATAATTTAAACACAAAAATAAGAATCATAATTATAAATGTGTTCTTCAGCTGCTTTAGATAAATGTAATGTCTGTTAAAGTTTTCAGACATGTTTCTCTCCCTTGMAAACGCCATAGACTATTTAGAAACCAGACTTCCTCAAAACCTGATTACTTTTCCTGCAATAAGGTCTAACAAAAAAAGGACACTTTCAAMTTGTTTTAAAAATAAAAAAGTTAATTTGGAACAATTTTACATTTTYCCCTGATATTAACATTAAGGGATCTATTAATGTATTTATTTATACATTTAATATATAGGAATATATACTTTATGACTACACGTTATTAAATATATTTAGAGATATTTAATATGTAGGTAATGTCAGTCTAAAATAATTTGTTCTGATAAGCCTTTTTCAGAACTTCCTCAACCATAGGGCAGCTCTGCTACCACTGGTGCATCCTTTTGTTATTTCTCATTATTTACTTTTCACTGTAAAGCTGCATTGCAGAAATTAAACCTGGAACAAATTACCTTTCTGTTTATTTTGACATTGSAGTAATTTTAGGTTTACAACAAGCACAATTTGGTCTATTTAAATCTCTGAAAAAACATAGAAAACAGGATGGAAGTATTTTAAAAGCATGCATGTATTTTTGTACTTTTCCTTGATTTAAAATGCACAGGGATTGAAGCATCAGTGTTTTTTTCCAAGCTCCTCAGCAAAAATAAAAAGAAAGAAGCATCTATATAGAATTCTTGCCTTTTTGTTTGGACAGATTCCTGCAATTTCTTCCCATGGCTTTAGTGACTCCTGGAAATTCTCATATAGTCATACCATCAGCAGGATTCTTTCCCAGATTTCTCACCCTTTTTAATTTGTATCCCTTAGTTACCTGCTTCATCCATTCCTTCCCCCTCCTTCTACTTTAACACTAATAGGCCTGCTGGAATCCACCTTCTAATGAAATCAGTCAAGTCACCTCAGCTTTGATTGCTTTATTCCCATGCTGTAGAAGGAAAACACTCTGTTGAATCAAAAATGTTCTACATTCAATTGTCATAAATAACAATGCACAGCAAAGAACTTAAGCTATCAACATAAACAATACAATATGAAAGCGTGCTTCAAACCAGATGCTGCTTTATTTCTGTCCAAACAGTTTGAAGAGCCTGTTAAAATGCTTCAAGTTGCTGTTTACAGTGGGTCAAATGAGCATTTTTCAGTGAAATGTGTCCCTTCTGGTTCCTTAATGATTAAATACAGTGGAACAATAGCCATTTAAACAAGCAAAAGAATATCCGATRATTTTTTATTGTTAGGATTGTTAAAATAGGAGGAGTTGAAAAGTGTTGTGTGAGGTGAGAGAAAAATTCTCTGACAGCGTCAGAGCCACCTCAAAGATTTTGACAATTTGTCAAAAATCATTGCACTTTCCAAGTAGCCTTTTGGAGGACTCTTGGGAAAATAAGCAGCATCTTTCCTTTACTTCGACTAGTAAACGGTTTTCCTTACAATCCCCCCAAAATGCCTTCCCCAACAAATCCACTGATACACATCTCTACTAACATGTTCTAAAACTTCACTGGTATCAATGGCAAATACAGGGAAGAGGACAGATACATGCCAGCTCCACTGCCAATGAAGACACAAGGTCAGATTCTTAGCCAGTGTAAACTGGAGCGGCTCACTGGATTAGAGAGGACCTAGGACACATCTGTTTTATCTGTGGATCTGGCCCACATATCAAAGCCTAGTTAAGTTTAGGCCTTAAAAAGTGGTTCCAAATATAGATCTCCTGAAGAAACATTCTATCTAATGAATTTTAAATGCTAGTGCTTTTGGAAAAGGACCTCTCTACTTCCTGAGACTTCAGATTTCCCTCCTGGATTTTGCTCTTCTCTGAAAGAGAATTGTATTGAATCTTCATGCTCTCCTCCTCACCTATGTCAGCACTCAACCCACTGTAGATATTTGACTTAGTAACACATCATTAAAATTGCAATTGGCTTGAGATTCGTTCATAAAACTTCAACTTTTAAAATATACTAAAACAGAGCTGAATTTCATTGAAAAGTAGTCTCTGTGCAAAACACTCATGCATTTAGTGTGTCAGACATTGACCTAGCTAAGATTGAAGTTCATCTTGATGATGACAAACCAATCATTTTGCAAAATAACAGCAAAAAAAAAGTAAACAATGTTTTCATTCTAGATGGTCTGGAAGCAAGTTGTACTCCTTTTCATGTTTGATCAAAGCGTTAATAACTTGTCAGGGTTCTGAAAATCCCCCCACTGTCAGTAGAAGAACAGAGCTATTTAGACTTGTGTACCTCTGTTGTAACCCTATGGAGGAATAGCATTTGTGACTTTTATTCCATCTAGATATCCATACTTAAACCTTGGAGAATAATGCTTTGCTGTACAATGAAGAAAAAGTCAGCAAC
The DNA here is from genome assembly GCF_003343005.1 of Rhea americana. Taxonomy (NCBI): domain Eukaryota; kingdom Metazoa; phylum Chordata; class Aves; order Rheiformes; family Rheidae; genus Rhea; species Rhea americana. The sequence continues at coordinate 7,954,252 of NW_028185483.1, forward strand.
ATTTCTGTTAAATTCACATTTATTTAATATCTTGCTGGAGATCCTGACTTTTTTGTGAACACACCCAGCACACAACCATCACAAATGGTCAGGAAACAGCAACAATAGGTAGTAAGTTTTTGCTGTGTGAAATTCTCTGTTTAGTTATAATTATCCATAGCTTCTTTGTGTGCCAAAAGCTTTATRAGGCATGTAGTTAACAATAATCAAGATTCTTATTACACTGTATCCTTTTAGATCAGGTGTAAAATTATTTTCCATAAGAAAATGTGAGCTAATGATGAATTATGCTAGTTTTGACAGTGTTTTTTTRGAAGGAGTATGTTCGTTTCGAGAGATAAGTCTTATGTCAAATAAAACTCACTCTGGCTCCACAGAGATAAGTTGACACTCTGCTTGGCCCTTATATACATGTGTGGTGGGGCAAGAAATTGTAGGGAGACTTTTCCCCATATGCAAGCCTTATCAGGCAGGGGAAAGCTCCAGAAGTTCCTACCTCTGACGAGAGCAAGATTTACTTTCCTATGCATGATGTCCTAAAGGGTTGTGAAGGTGATGGGGGATATTAACTATAAATCAGTCTGCAAAACTGGCAAGATCTAAAGTGGCTAGTGGTGGGCTGGTGGGGTTATTCTTGTGCAGATTTGTCTGCTGGGGATGTYGTCGTATATGTGTCACTTCTGTGCAGAGCTGATAGGCACGGTGGGAACACGAGTCCCTTTTGTGGGCGGTGTAGGACGGCACTCAAAGGTCCTTGTTAGACCTTTTGCATACTTACTGCACTTTTTGGTAGTTTGGGAGAGAAAAGGAAGCTCTACTGCTAAGTAGAAAGTTCCATTATACATATATATATATATGTATGTAGGTATGTATGTGTAAAAGCGTATATAAAAATATGAACAAATAACATGCAGACTACTTGGGTGCATAGGTCTTTCAGCAGATTCCCTCCTTCCCCAGCCCCTGGTAGAGGGGATTTGCAGAATCCCTCTCTTCTGCCTCCTGCATCCTCCGATACCCTCACCAATGGGCTTAGACCACACAATATGTGGTTGGGTGGACCAGGCAGATGAGGACGTTTATTGGATGAAGATTCAGCAAAATGAGTGAGAAAAGGTCACTGGCATGTCAAAAATCCCACTAGCCATCACAGATAGGTGCAGTAGCCAGGCTCCTTCTAGCAGACATCATTTCCACAGATAACAACTGATGCCCATTAGGCTAGCAGTTCAGCTGCACACATTAAGCTCTTTGCACTGCATGAACTCCCATGCTAAGTGAAGTGCATCAGTGTAACCGATTTTCTGCACCTCCACCTTAACTTCCTCAAGAGCTATGGCAAAAATGATGGTATTTGTTCACTCCTGTCTCTGCTTTAACTCTCTTTAATCATATATTTATCAATCCCTATCTTTCTGCCTTCAGAGTAAAAAAAGACAGGACAAAAATCAGTAGTTTCAAATTACCACAGGAACAATTTCGCGTCCTCAGTTACTGTACTTTACCTCCAGTGGAAATCTGGAGTAAGTCCATTGTTTTCCAAGAAATTGTGCCAGGTTTACACCACAGAAGCAAACTGAAATTTTGGGACTTATCCTTTGCTATATAAGGTATAAGCCATTTAATTTTACTCATGTTTCTTTCAAACCTCCAAAAAGGATTTTATGAAAGAAAGAAGCATAGCAAAGTTGTACTGGACCTCCAATACTTAGCTCATGTTAAATCTTGCCTATGTTATTCCAGGCTATGGGAGTGATAGATAAGCAGTGGAATATGTTGTTAATAGAATTATAAAGAGGTTACAGTTATTAAAAATAATTTAATAATTAAAAAATAGATTGACAGATGGCTAGCTGAAGCTGATCCTGTACAGTGGACTTGACGATCTCCTCTTCTGACCATTTTATTGTGATTCATTCTATGATTTTCTGTTCCTCTTTCCTCAGCTTCTGTTGGGAATTCCTCGTGTGTCTATTTGTGAGTATGTATTGGGGACTAAAATAGATTCCGCATAACTGTCCTAACCTTGCAATAGGAAGATAGAACTACAGGGCTGTTACGCTTCCCCTTGTGCAGGTGGATATCTAGTTAGGAACGGACTTGATGAAGTGTTAGCTTCTTTCATCCATTCCCCTTTTGACCCTCTCCAACCCTATGGGGATTTGCTAGCCAGCTCTAGCTTTAAGGGGGAACTAGACTGAAGAGAGAGGGGTGGCATGTTTTGCTTCCCTTTAGGAAGTTTCAGCCCTTGTCCTGCACCTAAGGATGGTGCTGGTTCACACTGACCTTTCTCTACTCAAACTGAAAATAAGTCCTTTAGGAATTCACATCCATGAACATTTCACCCATCCACAGAACTCATCCTTCTCCTTGATGTTGTTGTGACTTACTGACCTTTTTTGTAAGGCATTTTAGGATAGGATTGATAATTATCTCTCTACCAAATCTATGTGACACCAACTCTTTCTGTGGGTGTTCAGAGGCATTGTACTTTTCCTAGCTGTGTACAGCTCCCCTATCAATAACTTCATTTTTCCCTATGTTTCACAGAACTTTTAGTAACACTGTAAGTGGTAGATAGTTGCCTCCTCAGATGATTGAAAACACAGTCACCAACTGAGTTTTGGACTGCATCAGCTGGGCTTGATATTTGTGAGYTTCTGCTGCTAGCTGGTAGTTACTGTCTTCAGAATGCTCTGAAGTGGGAAAGTATCACATCTAAACCAAGTCTCTAAAGCTCCCAATGTTACATAATAACTTCACAGATGACTTTTTGAGATATTTGTGTAAGAATGGTTGGCCTACCTACGCACATAAAAACTGTGTCAGTTTTTTCCACTTTGCCTGGATGGTCTGAGCTTTGGGATGAGCTAGGTGTAAGTGTACTCAAAAGGCCTTCTATGCATGTAAACTCAGCTAGTACCTTAGGCAGCTCCAGGAAAGGGCAGAATATGAGCCTGAACTGAAGAATTTGCCCTTACAAGGGGGAACCAGATTCTCCTTTCACTTACAAAGATGCAAGTCAGGAGTATGACTTGACAGTGGTGTGACACTGCAGCAGCTCAGTGTTACTGAGCAGGGAATCAGGACGAGGACAGAGACCTGGAATACTGCCAAGCTGAAGCAACGTTAGGTTGGTACCTGTTCTGAAATCATGTAGAAACCTTCACCTCCAAGTTCGTCAATCCACTACAGATGCTTAAATAAAAAGAAAAAGCCCCTGAGTGTTTGTGAAATCTGGCCTTTATTTTATATCACTCTCATGACAAAAAAGTGCTAGAAAAATGTCTTAAACCACTACTTGGGGATTTCCTCGAAGCACTGTGCCAGCTGCTCTCAGCCTCCATTGTGAAATGATGGGCTGCTGGCATAGCCAAAGTACTTTACACTCCAGCAACCACTGGATGCATAGCAGTCCTTTGGGAGTGATTACCAAATGGTGTAATTTAGGGCAGCCCTGAGGCAGCTCTAAGTCGCAGACTTCAGGAACTGGGGCCTATAAAGGTGGCATAACACCTCTCCTTTAGGTCTATAATTTGCAATAACATTTACAATACAGATTGCATCATATTCTTTCCATGTTTAATTAGAGTAAAGAATATCAAACATTTTAGTTTAACGCTACCACGTGTGCTGTTACCAGCTCTGTATGTGATTTAATGGGTGATCAATCATTCATATATCAGTGGTGATGTAAACCTGATGTTCATTTGCTCTTTTTCACTTCATGCATGGATCTCATGTAACAAGAAAAGAAATATCTACCAGGAATGTGGTCGTTCTGCATTGCTATTAAATCTCAGCAAGCCCTCCTAGAATCTAAGAAATAAGGTAGCATCAGTTTACAGAACAACTTTTCAATGGCATTGTTCCAAGCCTGTGCTATTGGCTAGCATAGCTTATATTTTGCTTTCGTGACAAAATATGCGATGCTTGACATGTCAAGTCAGCTGCTATTTTTTTTAAAGAGAGAAGACATTGTTGATACAGCTGTGAAAGGATTCTTCTCCTTTACAAGGTATTATCTTTAAATTACATTAACTAAAGAGAGACCCTCTTCATCACTTAACACTCTGAAATAAAAAGGTTGAAGATATCGGTGTGAAGGAATAGTCTTACCTCATCATTATTTTCCTTTGCGCCCCTTTTCAACAACCATCTGATTTGATGTTGCTGTCCACTTGTATTTCAAATGGATATTAGCCAACAATTGTCTTCAGATACAACTTTGATTGAAGTCAACAGGAAAAGCGCCTTCATGAAATCAAAAGGATTAGACCTCTTAAGGGAGAAATTGTGAGGTGTAATGAACTGGTTTTGACCAGTGATTCGAGTCCAGTTGTGCTCGGGGAGAAATGAAGGCCAAGGAAAGTCAGGATCAGTGGTATCTGATGCTGGGAAGGATAAGCCACAGTGTGGTGAGGAAGGAACTAAGGTGCCTCAGACACATGGGGCAAGGAGGTGATGCTGGAGCCATTCCCATCTCTGTGCTGCTCTGCAGGTGCTTTGGGTTAACTTTGAAGGACAGTTTCCAATTGCTCCTGTGCTTCTGCAGGAGCAAGAGCAGAAAAGCAACTTGAAACCTGCTAGGGAAAAAGGAGTTATTATTTTGTCAGTGATAGTAACACAACTTTGTTGTGATGATTGTCATAAAATAGAAGCTGACAGATGATGACTTCTCTGAGGTGCTTTTAACCTTAATAAGAGCTCCATTAATTTTTCTTATTATTGATAAAGCAAATTAATGTATGTTGGAACAAGCAAAACATAAAAAGACATTGAAACCAAATAGAATTCACTGAATCTTAATTTGTAGAGAATACCAATAAAATAATGTAAAACTACTTCTGTAAATTAACTTCAGGCATAGCTAGAAATTATTAACATGCATATATACCAACCTCTGTGTTTGTAATTTTGATGYAGATTCTAATAAGCTCTTGGGGTTTTTTCTTTAGTTCCACTCAGAAAATATTACTCTGTATAAATGTACAGTAACTCTGAGAAAGAACTAGCTGAAAGAAGGGAAGCAAGAGGAAGAAGTGCTGTCAGTGAGCCTCCCAGGCCATGAGGGAGGCTCTACCACGGCAAGGAGAAGCAGGGAGATCAGCTGAAATCATGTGTAGTGCATATCTTAGTATAATGTAGGAGCCACGCTTTTAGTCATTTACAGGAGTAGAGTTCATACCCCGATCCTGTGTCAACTGCCCGCAAATCCAGGGAAGGAATAGGGAGCCTTTTAAACCAGGATTTAAATGAAGAAATGGGAACAATCTCCACAACAACAACAAMAAACATTATCTTACTCTTAATTGTATTTTGTGATGGACAATGTGGAAGTAATATCTGCAAATAAGTATCGCTAAACAAAACATACTTATTTTCTTGGACTACTTTTCAAGTGCATCCAAGTAAGAATCTAAAATCTGTGTTTGGGTGATTGTAGAAGCTGACCAAAAATTGTTAATAATTAGGTCAATTTTTTCTGAGTTCTATTGTAGATCCTCCAAAAAAAAAAAAAAAAAGGACAGAGATATTTCCACCAGCATTGTCCACAGACTAAGCTGAAAAAAAAAAAAACCCCAGCGTGGGGAAAAAAAAAAAAAAAAAAACCCACAAAAACCAAAACATTAACTTTGTGTTACAGCTGTTACCTGAATTCACAAATATGCATTATTTTCTTACTGGAACTAAGACAAATAAAAACAAAAATATGATATTCTGTTACTCATAGATCAGTCCCAACAGTTACACAGCTCCAAAAAAGAATTAATTCATCCTTAATGAAATATGTAATATTAATTAGTAAAATTAATTTATTTGGTATTTAATATTCAGAGGCTCAGAGATTCATTAATAGGCATTAATAAGCATTAATATGAATGCCATGATGAGTGGTGAGGTGAAAGAATTCCCTGGATATCTGATTCTTGGATACCTGAAACAGTTAAAGGAGAAACCTACACTAAGACAAGAGTTCACATATATTCTCTACCTTCTTTGCTGTCTTGGGTGGTCAGAGCAGATCTGAACCCAGCCTACCTGCTTATAATGCACTAGAGAATTTAGCAAGCTTTCTGTAATATAGAAATTTCTTTCAAAACCTGGAGGAAAAGGGGTTTTGTTAAAATACTCTGCTAAGCTCTTGGTTTCAAAAATCCTCTCTCAAATGCGTTCATGGCAGATTTTGTTTTAGTACTTGTTGTACCCTCTGAAAACAATATTTATGAGCTAGCAATGGATATTTGGGAATAAAAAGATAAACAAAAAGGAATATTCAGTACTGTAGTTTTCTTTCTCAAATATTGATACAAAGCCTTATTTTAACCTAGGTGTTTTCCAATTCTGCCTTTATCAATAATAAACCTGCAAATTTATACAAGGCAATTTAATGCTTGAGCACAGAGAAAATATTCCCCATTTTTTGCAACTAGCCAAGAGGGTAGGCTCTTTCCTAGAATTATTTGCRTTATTTGACCCTTTAGGCTCACCTCTTTATCCAAACAAATTTCTCTAGCAGAATTTGTAGCCTAACTGGTTTGTATTTTACACAGTTGGCATTAAGACTGCAGCAGAATTTTACAAGTATCTGGCATATTCTTGATAGCACATCTGGTGAGTGTGGACACTGTTCCTTAGAAGAGTTTTTCAAACCAGTAACATGCCAAAGCTTTGACAAAAGTACTTATGGTAGATGTCAATCATTTTTCTTTGCCAGTTTAAACATGCATCCTTCTGGGAATAATTTTGATCTATTCTGGCACATAAAACATAATGAACAGTATCTTCAGGCTTTGCAGCTAAAAGTAAGTCTAYGTATTATATATATGCGGATCACTAAATGATTAAAACACAATGGAGGATGGCATTTGTATATATGCTATCAGAAAAAATCTGTGAGAAACAGCAGGCAGAGTAAGGCAATCTCTTGCAAATGAGGACTGTATGAAGGATGGGGAGGACAGTGATCACAAAGTACGGCAGTTGCCAGTGTTACCCACATCTGGTGGTGACATTGGACAGGTTTTCTCTGCCCTTGCCGAAGCTTACCCCAGCCTAATGGATTCTGTTACTGAAAGATAATAGGTATCATATATAAGGAAGGAACATAAGAAAAATGTTATCCAAAGTGAGGAACACTGAATTTGTGAAGAAAATGATGCAGCAATGAAATGATGATAACACGATTTCTGCCACTCTTGGAGCCATGCATTATTCTCCAACTTGTTCTTGTTTTCTCCAAGGAGAAGGGAACTCCTAGTGTGAATGACAGAAWCAGAAATGGCCCCCTAAGAAGGATGAGACGTCTTTCCGATCTGAACTTACCTTGCACTGGAGGATTACATGTATGGTAGACTTAATATTGATTCTCCTCCCTCCTTCCCAGTATTATTTGGATTCAGATTTTTGCTTGTGAATTTATCAAGCTACATTTCAATGCTGATTACAAATTAATACTGATGTGGGAACAAAATCCAAAAAAGAGCAATAAATCCTACTTTTGCTCAATAAATTCCATAAACAAAACACAGACCATTTTGGTCTTTCACGTAGACATGTTAAGTTTCTTTTATATATGTACTGGTAGAGCATTTTGGAGCTGCTGAATACAGTAGGTATGTATGCTTTTATTTTAAATGGGGATTACAAATTATTCGCCTTTTGCCATGCACAAGATGCATATTATGGTGTGGATATTGTGTTACCAATTCACTGTAACTAAGTACTTCAACACTTAAAAAAAGGGCCATTTTTGACCCAATAGACCATAATAGAGCCTTTCAAGCTTGTTTGAAGCAGCTGCCATGAACTGAAAAAATCATAAAAACCACACTGTGTGTAGAGCAATTTAATATGTAGAAACGTGCATTTTCAGTAAGATATGATGGCTGGTTCAGACTCCTTTAAATGAACAAAAGTACAGCTCTTCATTATTATCTGATAACCAGAAAGGCTTCATATTAGAAAGAACTGTCAATAGCTGCTAATTAATAGATGAAGTTAGCACCTTATTTCTGTACTGGTCAGGATGATACCATGTTTACCTAATGTGAGCTTTTCTGGGAWGTGAAAGCAAAGCTGTAGTACTGACAATCTTTGAGAGAACCAGACAATTCATCCAAAAATGTATTTTAAATGTATTTTTAGTGTTTCAAGTAAAAACACATTCTTGTTTTTTTAATGTGGTTCTTGSTCTGTTCCATCTTTTTAAATTTAGCCTATTGCGTCAATATTTTATATGCCTTCATGAATTCTGTCCTCCCATTAACGAAATAATGATTCAAGCCTCAAAATTAAAACCAGTTGGCTTGTCAAATWATGTGCTTAAAAACAATTCTGTAAGAATGCTGTAGAGAAAATATACAGGAGCTTCAATAATCCACTATTGATTATTAAGTACTGACACTAAAAGTTCCCTTCAGTTGCTTAAAAGCAGATGCCTAATGCCATCTGCCAAGGGCTGGGTATTCCACCAGGCCTCCTACTGAAAAGCTCGAAGGAAATGTGTCTCTCACAGATCCTCGGTCAGCGTTGCCAGTCCCACGTGGGTGTCTCAGGTACCACATGGGTACCACGCGGWGCCTCAGATGGACACTCCTGTCCAGGCCAATGAATCAAACCCTAGAGATTTTTAYCAGAAATTATGCATATAATTTGTATGTGCATGGAAGGGATGTGTCTGTGAGTGTATATTTGTATGTATTGTGTGTAGATAAATAATTCAGCATATGTTCATAAATGCGTGTGTGTGTGAATATATTCACATACTGAATAGCAGAGCATTTTAAACTTGCTAGACGAATTATAATTTTTTGCCCTAAAATATTGCTTCCTTACATGTTTTATTTTATAAACAAAAGGACTGCAAGCGGAGTCCAGCACCCATAGCTCATCATATTTGCCTCTTCCACTGAATAATCATTAGAAGTTCTAAATAAAGAAACAAGTGCCAGAGCCAAAGCACACTGAAGTCAATAGGAGTCTTTTCATTGACTTCAATGGGCTTTGAATCAGAGTCCAGATTCTAGCTGTTGCTGAACATATTTACAACCACAACATTTTGTGTGGTGCTCCCTGCGGGCACAATGGTGGAATTTACTTGAGAAAACAAAGTGGAATGTATTCTTAGATGGTGTGACCAGTATTAGYACACGCTCAAAAAATAGAACTTAGTACTTTCGGTTATATCACAGAAAAATAATCAGTCCATTCTTTTGTTTATGCAGGGATGTGTAGCTAGACAACACCTCCCCAGGCCAGAAAACAAGTCACGCTGATTCCTCTGAAAATGCATACTACCGCCAAAGAGGAAGAGATGTTGGGTTTAGTGTAGTTCACATATCACAATTAGAAGCTGTATTATATCAAGCGTATTCTAGATCAGCATTCTCAAAAATTATAGCTACTAAAAATTTTAAACCTGTCTTCTCCCTGTTGGGGAGGTCTTTCTTCATTCCCTAGCTTAGATGTGTGGTACAGTAACAGACATTACACACTGCACTAACATTCCGTTTTGCTGCACAGTACTATATATTCTTAGCTCCTGTAGTTCAAGGGAAAAAATGACCAGTGGAAATTGAACCTAGCCTGTGGACTTAGCCAATAATTCATTGGCTCACAGCCAGATTTCTTGGCTCTTCAAACGGATACATGCATAGATATATGCACATACCTAACCTTAGGTTTAACCGATTTTGGTAGACCGACATCATATTAAAAATACATTTTGATCTTGTTGCAATAGTATAACAAAAAACAGATTATGCAATATCCATAAAAAGAGACTAATTTCAACGGGCATCTTTTGAAACCTTTGAAGACATTACTTTCTCTCAGAGTATGTTGACTATCTGAAGAATGAATTATTATATCCTTGTCAAATTTTAAATATCATGCTGTTAAAAATATTAGTCACAGAGGTTTTCTGACAGCAGTGTCACAGTAAAATTCTCTTGTCTCTATGGACATGGATAACCTGATACATAAAACCACATATCAGCTGGTGTATGGCATCCAGCGGTAAAACCTAAGATATAACAGCACTAAAAGTTTCCTCAGAGCATTGGCAATACCCTGCCAATAGATATACTGTACATGCCATTTAAGCCAGCTGAGTACTGCCTTTCCTCTCCCTCCCTCCAGTTTTTCCATTCCCCAAGGGGCAATCCTTTGGCGAACAACGCATTTAAGTCAAACAGCTATCATGTAAAAGTGAAGATGAGCAACAAAGCACATCCAAGGGAAGCAAGTTAAGATCTAGGCCCTGAGGTTCGGGTGGGGGGGGGAGGAGGGTAAAGAAACCCAGCCAAAGAAATTCTAAAAAGGCACTTTTTTAGCTTAAAAAAAATAAGATTAGAAACTGGCTTGTATGAGCCCAACTGTGATTAAAAAAATAAACCTTTTATAGTTAAGACAGGATTTTTTTTCTTTTTGTTCTTTGACTTTTCCTTGCAGAGAAAGAGGCTATCTTCACTTAATCAGAGCAAAGAAAGAGTGGCTGAGGCAGAAGCAACATCATGTGGGTGAAGGTCAGGCCAATTTTCACCCATGTGATGCTGCTTTATCACTCATGGAACAAAGATTAAGGCCTTTCTTTTCTTTATCCTTTTGTGCTTTTCCCCATTACTTTAACAGATCTGAACAAATCCCAGGCAGTTCATCCAAAAGTTCCTTTTAGCTACATTTAGTTCAGATCCTCTAAATTCCACATAAGACTTCATGCTATACCAACATGAAGAGGATATAAAACCCACATGTGTAGGGAGAAAAATGTTATAGAAAAAAACACAAAAATCATTGCAGAACATGATGACAGCAAAGCCCCTTTCAGCTGTAAGAAACTACAAGGCACTTCCAGAAATTAGAAGTATCAGTATTACTATACCCTTACTTTTAAAGGAATAAGCTTTCCTGCTACCCCCAAATGATGCACAAATATTGAGTTTTGTAATGTTAACATGACATGTCACTAGCTGAGCTCAGAGGTTCTGAAAAAATATTGGAAATGCACAGTTCATTGCTGCCCATGAGGAGCTGTAAAAATGTTATCTTGTGACAAGTTAGCTTACATTACAAATGATTACACATCTTGTTGGTAGCCAGTTTAACCAAATATCTTTTCCCACAATTATATCAATTGTAAAAATAGGACAAGATTTTTACACAATGCACATAGAAAAGTGATTGAAATGGGCCCTTGACCACTTCTAATGTGTTTTTCAATCCTTTGTTTTTATTCAGACTTTTCATAGTTTGCTGTTTCAAACAACAAGGCTTAAGGAATGTCTGTTGGTTAGCATATTTATTTCATCAAAAATCAAGACACTGATAAAAATGTACAATATGTTGGAATCAAGTAATAGCAATCAATTACATAACCGTAATGATAAGAACATGTATTTATGTGACAGGCCCCAGTTATGCATAACATTTTACAGTTTCACGTGAACGAACTCCTTAACTTTTTACATATTAAAAAATGGAAAATATGGCAGTTAAGGACTTAATAAACAAGACATATGTTTTAGTATGGCTTCTAGTGTTACACCACCTGTGTTAGTGCCACTGCAGAGATCAGAGTATTCTCTGTAACTAAGACATTTTCCTGAAGAGAAGACAGTACTACAGAAGCAGAAGTCTTGATGCTGAACCTACAYAAATGAGTAGGTTTTAGTAACCTGCAGAGTTGTGCAGGAAAGTGACATCCCAGAATCCAGATTTTCTTTTTCTCAGCCATTCCTGCTCTTTCCTTAACACAGTTTCGGTAGGCAGCTCCACATGGAGTAGGTGGAGCCCTGTGCAGAGTATCATGTGGGAGCATGGAACCAGTACAGTTTTTCATACAATGCACTATAAAATTTGGTTCATCCTTCTGGACTGTGTATTACCATGTATCAGAATAGTTCCTGAATTCTGTGTTGTTTTGTATTATTCATGGCTACCAGGGTAAAATMTTGGCCTCGTTGAAGTCAACAGAAATGTTATCTTTGACTCCAGTGGGATCCTTGTTTCACCCAGTGTGTCCAAGGGAAATGTTTCAGAGAATGATTCATTCTTTACTTTGTGTAATTTTATGATGTATACCAACTAATTTAGAAGTAGGATGAGAATTCAACTCACTGCTTGGAAAACTGCTTGGAGAGGAAAATGTATACATATCATCTTACGCAGAGTAATAGGAGGTTAATAAATGTTATCCATGCATTTGTTAAGACCATAGTTTTCAGATTTCTCATCTCTAAACACATCATTCAYACTTATATTTAAGATTTCTGATGCAGCCCAAAGCACTTTCACCTTATAAAAACAGAAAGTATTAACACTTTTGGATAATTTGGAGCTTTAGATAGAAAATAGAACAAGCCCAGGAAGTCTGTTTCATATATTCTGATAAACAATTTGGATAAAAAAAAAACTTGCAAGAACCTCTCCTATTGCAATTTAAATCCTGTCTCCTTGCTTCAAGAAAAGGCTTTAAAATTTGTTTCCTGTGGCTATTTTGGTAGTCTACAAWTTTTTATGCTTTTATCATCAGGTGATGATTTTTCATTTTCTCTGAAACTACTTAGTTGTTATAAAGTTGTAACCTTAAGAATTTCTAAATATTTCTTAGCTTCTATAAACTTTGATTTTCAAGCAACATTTTTTTTGTCTCAACCCAAGACTGAGAGCCATGGCAGCAGCCAATAAGGTACAACAAACTCAGAGCGCAAGGCTTAGCTGCTCTAAAGACGTTTCTGTGCTCAAAACACCAGTTCACTGTGGCTTTTCACTCTCTATTGGAGGAATATGAATTTGAGCAAATGCCATGTGACAGTGTGGCTGCTATTTATTCATTTTCCTTGAGTAGGAGATCAATTAGTAATTACTTAAGGGCAGTCCTTATAGGCCATCTAGGTTGGCCCTTAATTAAGCAACAAGACATGACAGGCAATGTATTTCTGGGCAATTTAGCACATCTCTTAGGGAGTTTTTAAGACAAGGGGCCGAAGGTCAAGTGACTTTAACCACCTGAGAAGTGCAAAAATCCCTTAGAAATGCACTGTCTAGAGTGACTTATTGCTGTTATTAAATGGAATTTGTGAATAAAAATAAGAAAGACTGTCAGCCCCAGGCATGAATAGGGCATTATTAACATGGATATGACATTGTTGACAGCTAATCTAAAGCTCCATTTGTGTCCTGAGCGCTAAAGCTATTTCTTTATATGGTGTATTAGTACAAGGAAGATATATTGCATTCTTCATACACGCTTTCATCAAAGCTGTCCAATATGAATGAACAATATTGTTTTCTGAAATTTGCATTGCACATCAGTATTTTAAGGCTGAAATACAGCAATTAAACCTTTTATACCTAACATCTCATTTTTGGCATATAAGGTAAAAGTCTCCAGGGAGAACAAAATAGCTTCCTTACGTCGCAAAATCCCTGTTCCTGACCCTCTCCCCTAACGTCCCAAGATCTGCCCTGCATTTGTCTCCTCCCTGGCTCAGCTGCTACCCCATCCCCACTGCTGGGCTCGATGTGCCTGACTGTCTGTACATGTCAGTGCTTCCAGGTTGAAGGAGCACACCAGCAACACTGGCGTGTGGGAATGAATAAACAGAGCTAATACCAAGACCTTCATCTTCTGTAAGGTTTCCCCCCCCCCCTTTTTTTTTTTTTTTTTTTTCTCACAAAATGAATTAGCTTTTTAAAGTGCATACCCACTCTCTAAACACCTTCCACTGGACATGTACTTTAACATTGCAAAAACAGTGTTTGTCTCTTGAAACTTGCAGAAAATGGATAAGTGGCTGAACATCTGTTGTAATRTTGTCTTTCCCCATACTGATTGTGYATAGCTTTGGATATTTTTGCTTTCCCGTTTCTATTGGCTTAATTCATTCACGGGTTTCTTGACGAGCCTGTCATGATTCTTACTCTAATGTATCTTCTATCATTTTGCTGGTTTTGTTTGTTGATCTATGGTAACACCCAGTTCCAAAGACCAAACTCTTCTCTTGGGAGGAAAAGAGGCTGAGTGAGATTTAACCTTATTTTCACCAGTGCAGCTGCATAATTTCAACGGGACTTGCTGCAAAGCTACATGCATGTGATCTAAAGTTGCCACAGTTTTCCAGCAGTCCAGGGCTTTTTGTGTTGCTGCTTTTCTGTCCAGAAGTATTGTACATTTTGTTGTTGAGGATACATTCTCTTTCCTAGGCATATGAAAGCCTATAGAASTGTGTTTTATGTGCACACTGTCCTGGGAAGCACCAGGTTCAGTGTCCTGGAGGACACGGTTGGGGAAGCACTGGTGTGCACTGCTGGGTGCTTCTGACATTAACAGTATATCTATATTTTCCAGGAGGAATAATATCTGCTTACCATGTGGTGTTCAGTTATTCTGCACATTCACATGTAAGTCTGACATGTTTTGAAAGCAACGGATTTACTGTGCATGCTTCAAATATTTTAAGGGTATGCAAACACATATTTATGTCTGGGAAATCCTGGACTGAAATATGTAAGTCCTGATCTGGATTCTTTGTTTAGGAATACAGAAAGTAAAGTATGTAAATCTGGAGCTTGATATTTTATATATCCCCTGAACCTATCCCAAGGGAGTTCCTCTCTTTGTCCTGGTAGTTTTGATGCAAGATATGGTAAGACAGTCATAAGAAATAAGAGGACTATAAAATGACAACTTGAAAATCTTGTTTTTTAACAGTAGCAATTCATACAACTGTATTAAATATTTTTTTTAGTGGGCTAAGTGCACTGTCGCTTTTGAAAAATCTGAGTACTGCAATTTGAACCAAGTAACCTGAAATCTAAAAGTAGTTTGTAGTAATCTAGTACYACTGTACTAATAGAAAATTTCTTAAAATTGCTAGTGCAAAAAATACTGATATCATCTAGGAACAAGGCCACCCTATTAAGTCTGAGCACCCCAACATGAGCTGAAAAATCCTTTTTAGTACAAGCTTGAACCTCAGCAAGTTTTTATGACTTCTAACTGTCCTGAAACCAGTGATTTACCGTAAAACAGCCAGACACTTCATGGTAACACAGAAGAAATAACTCTGTGTTACAAAAATTGAAATAGAAACAGAAAAGTTAAAAATGTACATGATGCTCACTTACCAATTAAGAATAAACTCTTTTTTTGTTTTTTGTTTTTTGGGTTTTTTTGGCTGATAAGTCATGAAAATCATAAAGATCATGAAAATGTTCCATTCTGTTGAAGCAAAGGAAGGATAACTAAAGTCTTGCATTTGTGGTTTGGATCATGCTGAAGGTGATATTGAGCCACAAGTAATGACTGATCCCTTGTGGACCACCATCCAAGATATCCTGGGG
>NW_028185483.1:7969761-8000253 GCF_003343005.1 Rhea americana
AAAAAAAAAAAAAAAAAAAGCAGAGAGTAACATGCACTTGAGAGCTCCTCACATTTTATTGTGTTTTGCCTCCCTACCGTACAATTTCTGTTTTAGCTTCAATACTGTTGCTGCTAACTATCTTGATAGCTTTGGTACCTGTTACTTGATAGCTGGTTTATAGCTTTGACCAAGCCTCTACCCAAACCCACTTCTGTTCATACCTYGTCACCAGATCCACCTTTGAGTGGAGTCCTCATTGGGCGTAATGACTGCCTAATGGAGTATAATACCTCAAAAACATTTATATCTTGATATTTTCTTTGGAATGGCCCACAAGTATTGCTGAGCTCTTTCTCTGCAATCTCAGCTGCTGATTCCTCTCCTTATCTCTTCTGGCACTGAGTGTAGGCAGCACCAACGCTCAGGTCTGGCAGAAGAAGCTGTGAGCATGGGCAAAGCGGGATCTCTTCTTGCTGTTTTTCACAACAGAAATAGGTGTTAATGTAACATGGCTGTTCTCATTAAATGGCATTTCTCATAGCTCCTCATTTAAAAGGAAGAGTCCTAGTGGGTGTTTCAGAGTGTGCTATTTACGGTTAACATCAGCTGTTGTTTTTAGTATGGAATCAAATGTAAATTCTCCCCCTTCAGTGATTCACTTGTATGAGTCCCCATTCCTTTCAAAGGTAAACTMTTGAGTTATGTTTCTCATACAGACAGTGGACAGAATTATTGAATAAGAAAAGTAAAATAAAAAAGTGGACAAAGCCATTATAATAAGTAGAGATGTTATTATCCTTTGTTGAAAGAGAGAAAATAAAGAAAGAAATACTATGGAAAACAAAATCAAGAAAAAAATACCATAACAGAAAAGCAGTGAGTGGAACAGAACCAGAGAGCAATGAAGAACAAGTTAAAAATATTTTGTAATTCTGATAAAGTTGCAGAAATGAAGACAGAAACTATAGGGAATTATTATTTTTTATATGTTGCAATGAAGTCTTATTTCAACTATTTTGCCTCATGAAATTAGACTTTCGGCTATCAGTGAAATAATATCATATATATCTGTTATGTGGTTCAGTGGTGACTTACTTGTACCCAACTGCTTTCGGCTGCAGTGCATCTAGCCTAGAAACAAAATAATCTAAAAAAGGTTTGACACACTTTATCAGTCCTCTGGTTTACATGCGGTTCTTTAAGGAGGTGTTATTTTTGTTTGTTTCCTAGAAGGAAAACATAGCTATTCGTAACCTCAGAGGGAGAACCAGGGGAAGCACGAGTTAAAAAAGTAACAATCTGTAAAGCAATAGGTAAAAAACCGCTTGTTTGTTGGCAACTTAATGCAAAGGCTTAATAAAGCATATGTACCCACACACTCACACTCCTCTACATATTTGATATACATTATACTAGGTAGTGTGTTAGCATATCAATTTTACAGAGGAAGTCTTTCCATAATAGTGACATTAGATATGCTGGGAATGCAGAAGGTGCTCCCATATTTTCGTTTGTCTGCTTTTGCCAGTTCGCTGGATGTACTCACAGGAGGGCAAGCATGTGTGACAGGAATATGTTTGTGAGCACTGGCATGAAGGTTAGTGAGAATGTACAGTGGAAATTAAAGAGTACTCATCATGCCTGTTTCCTTATCTGGAACTTTTAATGGCTATATCACTATTTTTTCTCTTGCATCGGATTAAGTTATTACAGAAAAATCTGTACATTACTGTGGGGAGAAAATAAAAAAAGAATTATCAAAGACTGTTGTTGCTGTGATTTTTTGCTAAATGATGTGAAAGGGCTACCTCTTTGAACACATAGTTAGCTACAGTGAGTTTACACAGCTTTTAAAGACTTTGTTATTTAATAAAACGACTCTTATGCTCCTTCGACTTCAACATACCAATTATTCGTACTAACTCTCTCTCGTCTTTGAAGCGAGAGCCACGTGCAGAAAAGATTTCCCGTCTCTAAAGATGGCTTGTTAAAAACAATAGAAATACACTGAAATTAATTATTTGACACTTCTTTCACTGATATCTTGCAAACAGTAATAATATCCATATGTGCTATAATACATTTCTGAAACAGTTTTTCATTGACTGATGTAGTTTTGTATGTTAATAACTAGATATTTTAATAAAGCAATCATTCTCAGTACAGAAAAAGGTCTACGTTTTTCAGGGAACAATTGCACATCTTGGCCTTTATTTCATTTAGAATTTCTGAAGACTTTCCATTGAGGTAACATTTACTTTTGAGGTGTGTAATTGGGACTCAGCATGCTCTGTGCTGTACTCTTTGATGTTCACCAGTGCTGTTTAAGAAATGACTTAGAACTGGAAATCCAGTATCTGCCAGGGAAATTCTTAAACACACAGGATGACTGCCTATCTTTTCCTTCTCTTTTTCTCTGTGTTTATATCCTTTTCTTTAGGATTCCTGAACTGACATAATACAAGGAAGCTCCCAATTAGCAGTTTAAACAAGTCGGGTTTTCTGCTGGGGATAAAAATACTTAATGAAGCAAGGCAACCCGTTGGTTAAATTCATGCCCAGAAAAACTGCAGAGTTTTTTGGTTTGGGGTTTTGGGGTGTTGTTTTGGGGCTTTTTTTGTTGTTGTTGTTGTTGTTTAAAAAACGTGTCTGATGAGATATTGATACCTCAGGGAATAATGCCACATTATTTTTCTGTTTGTGGTGTAATCATTTGTCTCTAAATTTAAATTGACATCAGCTGAAGCCACTGAGACCCTCACACCAAAAAAGCTTGTGACTCCCTGCACTGCCTTCAAGGCTTATTTTATACTTCCTGGTTTGCTTGTTTTTCATGTGAGGTGCAATGTATACTTTGGAGGCAATTGCATGTTATTATGGCTGCCCAGTCATCTCTATCTGTTCTTCTAGCCCTCTAAAGGAACAGAACAAGCCCTTTATGGACAATAAATCTTCCTTCAAGACTTTCATTACTATAGAAGAAAGTGAAAAAGTGACGCAGTTCGGAAGCAGCACTTGATAATGGTTTCCAGTCAGGCTTCTTAGCTGTTGTTTTTATTGTAGGAAAAGTTTCTTAGGCTGTGCTTTCCGTATTCATTTCTTCTGTTTTATCTCATCCCAGGTTTGTCTACCATATAGCTTGACCCATTCCTCCAGGCTCCAGGGAATCATCCTCTGGCTTTATCTCACTTTCACAGCTTCTACTAGAGACTACTGTGCATCTTAAAAAGTTATCCCATAGAAACTACATTCTTCCTCTGCAAAACATGTGCTTTTCCTCCTGGATCAAAATGAATCACAGACCTGAGGCCCCCGGGAGTTATGTCTTATTCCTTTTCAGAATACTCAGAAAATGATGGGTGGGATATTGCAAATGAAGATCACCTTATCCATCTGTTTTACACAGATGTTTTCACAAGGGGTGGAGGCCCAATACAACAGAAACACACCAGTGAACTTGGCAAGAAGTATCCTTAGGAGATTCTGCAGGAAGCAATATTTAGAAAGTGCTGTCTCCTAGAGCAAAGTTAGTTATATTCACAAATTAAATAGGAGAATGGCCATCGCTGAGGTGGGGTTGCCACTCCCACACTCAAGCAGAAAAGGAAAACAGCATTCATCTCATATGAATTTTTTCCATGGTAACTCACCTGACCTAATTAAGATGATCCCACCGTCACCAGAAAGTGTCATTTCAGATCAAGAAGCTGAGAGACTTTATTCCCTTCTGCCTTGAAGGGATGACATTGTTAAACACTGACACATGCTGGTCTTAACAGTTAGATCTAGTAAAATTATTGTATTAATGAAACAATATAGAAATGGTGAATTAAGTAATTGGATAGAAGGGACAGAATTGTACATGAAATAGAGGGAACCGAGTGGAGTCTCGGATGCTTCGTTCTGGGAGGTTGCACTATGTACAGAATCCCACAGAGGTCTGGCAGGAGTGCATTTTGCAGCAAGGCTGACATTTCTTGCAAGTGGAGGAATGGCTATTTCTGCAGCATTCAACAAGGGACACAACATCTCCCAGRTAGTTTCCACAGTCCATTAGCCAGTGATATCCCAGTGCAAAACTTTATGGGAGAATCACTTGCACAGATGAACAAATTCAAATTAGCACATGCCTGTTTGGTCTCTTCTGCACATGAAGATGGTGACTTTGAGGAGGTATTTTCACCCTTGTTTTTTCTAGGCGGTGAAGATACATTTGCCACACTCACAGCCCTCAATGAAGGGAGTGACTAGTAGCACACGTCATGTTACTCTTGGTCACCATGAGGATTAGAGAAGGATTTTTTTTCCTGTCTTTTGCTTGTGACAGGCAAAATCATCCCTGTGAGAGTCTCCCCATCACTCTCAGGAAATTGTTATACAGAAAAGGTGCCTAGCAGGTAGATCGACTTTCCTCAGGTCTACACCTTTTTTTTTTTTTTTTTTTTTTCCCTCCATTTTGGAGGCATTTTCGAAACAATTATATAGCAGTTAGTGGCCAGTGCTACATAAGAATTAATGTTATATTACTTCTGTTAAAGTTGTAATGTAATATGTTATTTAAGGTTAAATTGTCTACTGGACTCTAATGACAGATGCGTCTTGGGAAGATGCATGCCCTACCACATGAAATGTTGTGATTGCTATGACTAAGTCTGCAAAGAGTTTCCATCTTAAAAAAAAATCTTTTTTAGATTATCATAACTTCTAAAAAGATCTCAATTTTTGGTTGTAAGTTTGGCCTGCCCAGTTGGAGATATTTTTGAAAGTTTGAACAAAAATAGCTTAGCTGCTAATAGGTGAAATGAAAGTAAAAAATATGCTTCCTGCTTCTTTAACAAATGCAACCTTTGGTAAAAATAGAATCACAGCTGATGTGACCCTGGTATGAAAACTGTGTTTGGAGAGGAAATAGTCTTCACCAAGGGGTGTGAACAGTCTCATTCCAAAGGAAATGGTTTTGATTTGTCTGAGGTTTTCAAAAAATTGCTCAGGACCTGATCTGAAGCCCATTGACGTCAAAGAAAAGATTCACAGTGACTTCAGTGGGCTTGTGATCAAGCACAAACTGAGCATGGGCAGCTGTTTGAGGCCTTTACGTTACTGTGATCCTTTTRGTATCTGATTCTTAGAATGATTTTCCACTTGGCCTCTGGCTTTGGGATAATGACTATAATTGCATCTCCCAAAGCAACTGCAGGGTGGAAAACCAGTGATGAATTATTTTTTGTCTCCAGATCAAAAGACCCATCTCAAAACACCGTGTTCATGATAAATTCTATTATACAGACAAYGGAGAGAGGGATTTAGGGGTTGTTTGAGGCTTTTACAGGTGCACTGGTTAAATCTAGACTGTAAATTTTTGTAGCAACTGCTAGTCCATCAACCACCTGAGCTTTCATTTAGGCAAAAGTTTTGATCAAAAAAGACTGCTGATCTGAATTCTAAGTTGTTGTAGTCTGGTGAAGGTGAAGTCTAGTGAGATGAACTGAAGAGAGGAAACACGCGTAGGAGGATTGCATCAAGGGTATTACTCTACAGATGATTGTTCATAARTTAATACAGTGGTAGCTGGGAAAAACAGGGATGCTTTCCTGTAAGGGAAAAATTAAGAGAGGTAGATGGACATCTTCTACTGCCAATGAATGAGTACATGAGTACAAAATGAGTACACATCAACTCATAGTTTTGCTATAAACATTTAGCCTCCAGTCTAGAGTTTTGTCACAGAGTCAATATAAATTAATAAAACTGTAGATGTCCTGATGGCCAAATGAGAGTGAAATGGGCTGCAGAAATAGTTATTTGGCTATATATTTTAGTATCTAAATGTTTTTCAGATGGKAAAGTGCCAACACATTGGAGTCTCCACCGGGATTAAAGCCGAGTCTTCAAGTGCAGGAAAGAGCCCAGGTTGGCGTGGATGAGAGTGGACGGGCAGGCAGGGGAGGAGAATTTCTTGAAAACTAGCATGATTTTTTTCCATGATATAATATGGWTTGGGGGCAATAGCCAGCTGTAGCAAGTTTAATCAGCCAGGACGCTGCTCTAGGTGACTTGTAAGACCGGGCTCTAGGCTGCAGTGAGAGCAGGCCAAGAGCTGGAARCTACAGTTTTCTCCATGATGGCTACCATGTTTCTTGCACTGCGTATGTCTTGACAGGGTGTGACTAGAAAAAAGAAGTAGAAAAATCCTTACTACATCCCATTTTGGTTACTAATTTTTGCAGTTAACTGTTTAAACTACTTAGCTCTCTTTAAAGTGTGCATAGTGAGTTGGCACCAGCAACGAACACACTTAACTGGGTGTTGGAAAGGATGTGCTAAATTTCTCTTAAATAAAATAAACTTCCTCCAACTGACCTGAAAGACAAACAGAACATTTTCAAGTATTACCAATCCAGCTTTGGTGTATTACAAGCAGACCTGAAAATTTTGAATTAATTACYAATGATATTGAAGCATAAAATTAATGAAATTAGATAATACTGGATAACAGTTCATTCTGAATCTAATATTCTATTGTTTAAATTATTTTGGTTTCTAGTACTGAAATATTGGACTGTATTGAGGATAAAAATGTATCTGCCAAGTACTACAGATCTAAGCTATCAAAAGTTGCTAAGTGTATATTTCTTTTATTATTAAGCTTGCCAATCTAATTGTTCAAATAAATATTTCTTACAAAGCTTACTTTTATWAAGTTTTCTTAATCCTGTCTGCTTATTTTATTTTACTTTATACAAATGTAGAACTTCTACAAAGGACCTTGGTTCTGCACTTTTTGCAGATCAAATATACATAATTAAATGTTGTTTCTTGTATAGTAACAGTGATCAGAGTCCTAGAAAATCAATATCTACTGGTAAGAAAAGAAAACTCAACAGTTGAATTTTCACAATTATTTAATTCTATTCTTCTCTTTTCTTTATTTGATGACTTCTTAATAACTTATTAGCTTTCTACTGGGATTAATAAAGACTATGACTTATCAAAAAGATTTGGCATGATTTTTACATTTTCCATTTAGACATTCCTTGTTAACAGTTCCTTATAAGTGGATGCAATCTGCTGATCTGTGTTTGATCACAGGCTGAGACATATACCATTTTTGTGTTGCATTTGTGGATCTTATAAAGCACTATGGGGAGTCACATTTTGCTATACAGATATGCAAAATATGGGTCACAAGTTCTACTTGAACTGCACCATATTATGTACAGTTGTTCCAGATCCAATAACCAATTTAAAATTGAAAGTTAATACATTTCATTAATAATATCATACCTTCTATGGGATCATTTGTCAATGTTGCCATAAAAAGACTAATGATTTGATAACTGAAGATATTTATTATAGTGGCAATTTGTACTAAATAAATAAGGGTGTCTTGGCATTTCTATAATAAATCCTATTTTCAGTGGTCTATTACTTGGTCATAAAAAATCACCCTGGGCTGAATTAGATCTATTGGATGTACAATAACAATAATATATTACCAAAATGTACATTTAATCCAGTGAGTAATATGGCCTTGAAAAACCCTTAAATGTGCATTGAATTAATCACAGGCATTATTTACATAGAGATTGGAGTAAGTCCTTTGACTACWGTCAATATTTTAAAATAAAGGTGTAGGGGTCTGATGCTGATCTTATTTGCACAGGAGAAAATCATATGTAATGTCACTGGTGTCAAAAGAGCCACCCCGGGGAAAAATGAACTCTGATGAAAAATATCAAGGAGAACAAAATCAGCCCCTGGATGTAGATTTATTCAAAATAAGCTATGTGTAGGATGGGCTCAGGTAAGATGTTAGAAGCTGTCAAGCATCATACACACTGTCAGGCTTTTAAAGACCTGTCATTGAATAAARAGAGAAAATATATCTAAGGAGTAACGCTTGACAATTTCTGTTTATCCTTGGTTAGGTTGTATCTAGCCTCTGAATAGTTACCCCAGATAATAAGGATGTCAGCACCAGCTCTCCCTTGGCACGCGGTATGCGGGGACGGCATCTTCCAGGTGCCCTCTGGGTGCAACCCTAGCCATGGGGATGAGGAGGTTGGGAAGGAGATGGACCCACAGAGATGCTGAGCAACATCTATGCGGGTGGTGCACAGCGTGTGCATTTTACTTACATGCTGTGGTGCACTGGAGGCATTGTGTCTCTCTAAGGTATAATCCCTTCCAGAGTTCCCCTCAGAGTGGTACAAATCCACATCACCCTTTAATTAACACTGTGCCTAGGAGGCACAACTGAGCCTTTAGTATAGCCACAGGCTTTACATACACCTTAACTTGCAAATTGCAGATAAAAGTAGTTAATTTAAGTATAAACTGCCTCTCTCTCTTTTTTTTTCAGAAGGCCCTTGATTTACACATGGAAGAAAAAGTAATTATGTTTAACAGATGTCACAGCTCTTAAGGATATTTGATAGTAATTAATCATTATGACTAAGATGATAAAAAAATTAGAAGAAAAAATCAAGTCAATTCAGAACTGAGGTCAAAGTTCCAACCTCTGAAAAGGAAATTTTATTCTGTTCTGTTCTGTTCTATTCTATTCTATTCCAGATTTTATAYTGCATTGTGATATTGGAGCATCTTTCCAGCACAGTACGTTAAACAATGTGATTCTATTCCATGAGCTGTTTCATCATCAAATGTATTACATCAAGTTCCTCAGAGCTATGGCTATTCCGAACCTTTCAGGAGTGACAAGCATCTTCTGCAATTCTCTAGCCACTGGGATTATCTTTTCATCCAGACTTCGTTGGTGTTTAATCTCATCGTAACACTGAGTGAGTGAATTTAATRCTAGCACGCCTCTACCCCTCCATTCACTATCACCCTGCCAGTGCACCAAGCTTCTGTATTTGTAAATCCATTAGTCTGAATGCCTCTTTCTGCAGAGTGCAGAGAAGCAGAAGCAGGGTGCTCACAAAAAGATCTCTGCTTGGATATCCTGCTCATAATCATAGACAGACACCAGAGGTGTAAGTGACAGTTTTATGCCATGTATCATGTGTGCATACACTGATGATTCAAATAGTATGACATTTCCATGTGTTTGGAGAGTGTCTGTTTAGTTGTTACTCATTTTGTTTGCCCAACATTTTTATTCTCCTATTTTTTTATTCTCTTTCATCCAACGCTTATTACCAAGTTTTGGTTTAAATAGGATTGTGGCCTGAAACACAAAATGTTCTTACTCTGCTATTTGGCGTTTTTCATCTTTTAAAACACATATATCCAAAGATGAAAATGTCTTTTTTGGAGTCCACATCAAAAGAATGTTAGAAGTCATCAAAGAAAAYGGAGAGCAGAGCATATGCTGTTCTAAGGATGGCTTCAATCCTCTAAAAATTAAGGGCCCGATCCTGCTGTCACTGACATCAGTGGGAAAACTTCCATTGATTCCAGCAGGTGAAAAATCAGGCCCTGCAATGTTAAAACACTGACAGATATYGCTAAAGAAAATGTGCAAGACTTTTTAATAGTGATTAAAATATAAATGCACACAACATAAAGCATAAATGATAGAAGAGTACGTTCTCTTAGTTTTCGGAGAGGAGACTAATGAATGAATAAGACTTTGCAAAGATCCTACTGTGASCTCTTTTTAATCTTTTTTGAGCAGCAGAATGCATTTTGTTTCTCTGTCTCTTAAAGGAAGGTTACAACAGTTGCATTACTGCTACCAGTTCTCAAGTTACCTGTCATTTCTTCACTCCATTCTTTTATGAACCTTTTCTAAATGCTAGGTATTTCTGCTGTTGTTGATAGTTTGGTGTTTACAGCACAGTTTATAATAAATAAGAAAACCAGTCACGTGTGCTTTCCTATGGACAGGTTTATGGTTTTCCCTAACAGCTCCCCACCCTAGTGTCCTCCTTTCCACAGGCCTCCTCCCTCGGGCAGATGCTCTGTAAGGCAGGCATGCTGAACAAGGGGCCAGCACCTCGAGGCCGGGAGTCTTGAGAGCTGCCACTTCCCAAAGTAAATAAGGGGTCCTGCTACAATTTCCCKTTTTTCACCAGGGAGGAGCCAGTTGATTTGTCTCTCTTCAGCCCAGCTACTAAGTCTCATGAAATGCCACACGGCTTCATATCTTTGAGATTTCTAAATCTCAGACTTGTGGATTACAAARTTATTAGAATAGGCCTGTGATTACATATGCTTTTAGGAAACATCCGAAAAACCCAAAGAGCATAGAGGTATGGAGCTGCTAAGGCAAAGCTCTCTGTTTTAAATCATGTTGGAGAATTCAGGTGAGAAGCYCTGTTTCTCTTCCTCTCCCTCAGCAGGCCCAGGCAACGAGCCTTGTCTCTTTCTCTCTTCCTCTGAGGTTAACACAAACACTCATTCCATAATGTGCAAGGAATCAGCCGTAAGCATAGCTTTGGTCATTACATACATCCCAAGTTCTCACAGAGGTGGCAGTGTTGTAGTCCAGCTGTTGGCCTGTTTCTCTGTACATAATGCAGTTGCAACKGCCAATTTTTTTWATTTATTTTTTATTTTATTTATTTATTTTTTATTTATYTTTTCCACAGCAGCACTGGATGAACCTCTAGGTTCAGAGCCTGGTTCCAGTCTACCTTCTACACAATTTAATTTGTTTGCTTTTCTACTGCAAAATGCAATCTTATTTTAAACAAGTTGCAAAATATGGGCATAGGGTGGTGCAGCTGGGTTTTATTCATGTAGCAGCCTACACGAAAGGTCAAGCATGATACTTAGTCCAGACACTCAACAGAGTACAGGAGGGCTCCTACTCCTCCTCACCAAGGGCAAGGATGTGTCAGACCCAGAAATCACAGACTTTCCATAAATACATGTGAGGATCTAGGAGAACGTGTTGTTCCCATCCTAACGGATGGGAAGCTCAGGGTGGATATATATCTAATGGGGTGCAAGTCAACCCACAGCTGCCTGGGCAGCCCATTGCCTAAGGTGAATCAGTAGCTAATAGCTTAGATATCACAACCAAACAAACAGAGAATAAATGAGAGTAAGAGCAAAGAACAGAAAAATATATTTATGAACGTAGGACTTGCAGAAGTTCATGGGTGGCCGATCTGACTGTTTTTCCATCCTGGGCTAGAGAAAACTGGATAAGTGTATGTTCAAGGCAATGGAGCACCACGCAGTCACTCAAAACAGAGAGAAAAAATTAAATCAGATGATTTCACTGATGTGTCTGGCTTGGGAGACTCCATGTATTTATGAGGGGACTGTTTTAATGCTCTGTTTTCTATCCAAAAAGAAATGATCTCTCACGGCATGCCTGATAATTTAGAGTCTTCTCAGGTTTTTGAATTATGCTACTGTATGTAGCTGAAAATTGTTTGATAAGCATCACTAAGTGGTCTGGCTTTAAACCAAGCCTGTCATCTAGTGGAGTGCTATGCTATTCCAACTTTAATCTAGATAACTGGCACACATAAAATAAGGAAACACAAATGTGACACAGCTGCAGCTAGTCTGGCGGAGCTAAAATGCTTAACAATGTTTTATGCCTGTAATATAAGACTGCTTACTAATGGGAGAATCCTATGTGCAAAAGAGTGACAATCAGATTGCCTTTGATATAACTGGTTATAAAAATGTTGGAGATTTAGTATTTATGATGCCTGCAGGTTATAATAAAATGCTTCTTGTGTTATGACTTTAGCAGACATTATAAGTGCTGTGTAACTATGGCCAAACTTCCCAAATAACTACTCAACACATGTAGCAAGCTAGGTTTACAGCAGAGAATAGGTTAATGATCAACAGTTTACTGAAATGCTTGTGACATAACTTAGACATTGCAGTGGTTTGTTGCGCGATCTGTGTGCGCTTTCTGAGTAATGTAGCTGAATGTGCCAGAGAAACACAGTGGATGCATTAACTTTACTAAATAAGAGTCAGCATTGTAAATTAAATAAATAGCATGTGATCCAAGTGCTTTTGTCAATAATGCATTGATTATAATGCCACATACTAAACTAAAAAATCTAATAAATAAAGAATGTCAGCTGGAAATCTGGAGCATAAGGGTATGTTAAGTTCTGGCACTTGAGGCAAATATAAACAGCCTTATTTGTGCTCTAGGAGTAAGGGATTTTCCCTCAGGAAAAAAATGTACTCTTTCACTAGAGTACCCTAGATTTCAAAACAGGAAACAGGTGCTTGAGAAGGAAATAGAAACRTCTGCTTCTTTAATTTTGGACCAAGTATGGGGGAAAATCAGTTCTGATGGTGGAAGAGAGAGATGAACAGAAACTTAGACCTGAATTTGTTTGTTTAGCCAAGACATATTGTACACCTGGACCAGTTACATACTRGGAATATAGCTGGTGTCTCAGGAAGTCTCTCCCCAAAGGTATAACACGCAGTTAGGTGTGCGCACAGTGTTGCACAAAAAGCACGAAGGTAGACACATAATTAAATGTAGTGTGTCACAGAGATGCTAACAGACTACAGCTTTGTCTCCCTGCTTTGCTTAGGAAACTTAAGAACATAGTCTCAGAGTTATATAACGGTTCTTGTACATGGTTTGAGTATACAGTTGTGCACAAGAGTGTTCTCCTGGGACAGAATGTCCCCTTAGCTTATGAGGTGGTTGTAGAAGTTTTCTGAGGCTGATGGTTCAACCTGGAGACTGACATAACCTTTACAGACAGCTCACACCAGGCTACACAGAAAAGCTCAGGCTGGGTAAACCTGGTGCCACCAGCGGATGAGCTGGATTTTTCGCTGCCTGTACAAATCAAAGCTGCATAATTTATTTCAAATACTAACAGCTGGCACAGAGCTGCGAGCTAGCAAAGGCTAAACTGCAAAAATATCAAGGGTGGCTGCTGGCAACTACAGCAGATTCCGGTTGCTGTTGGTCAGCTAACTGACTTGTTCTTGAAAAGATCTTAGCTATTTTATATAATTCTCCCTGATGTTTTCTTGTAGCTGTTAGGCAATGTCACCAGATATATTAAGAGTTGGCACATCTGGCTTTTTTTATTGAGTCTCCAAGACAAGCTTCATAAAAACCCTTATATTTTTAAACTACATCAGGATTTTAGAGCTGCAATTGATAATTATTTGTGACTAATCTGATTTAGGAAAGGATGACATGCAATTAGGCTGATGATCAGCTTGCAGTTTGTGCCTGCTAAGTCTCTACAAAGATGGCATTCTCATTTCTACGAYCTGATCACCCAAAGAAAAATCCAAGAAGCTGTGGGTCCAATCATTCACAAAATCCTGATCCAGAAAAGCAAGTGTTTGAGAACGTGTGAAATTTTAAGCATTTGAGTAGTTCTGTTGACTTCAACCTACTCGTATGTTATGTTGGATCAGTCTCAGAGTAGAGCCAGATATCTGTGAGAATGCAACTGCCAAATATTCTGCATGCAACTCTTCCAGTTAAGCTGTGCTTTTGCCTCCTTTGCACCTGAGTGTAACCAGTTCTGCATCTGTTTGGAAGCTTGAGTTCTGAAGCAGAAGGGCAGCATTTTCTCTTAATTAGACATATGCAGTGAATGCAGGTTGGATGTTTCTAAAGATAAAGCAATCTTTTGCTATGGTGTATATGTTATGTTTATTTAGAAATGCTGCATTCTCTACCTCTGCAATGAAAAATACTACAAAGATTTTGATGTTTATGTATATTTGCGCACACATGTATGAATGTATTTTGTATTTAAACTATGTATATGTTGTAAAACACAGACCAAAAACTGATTACTTGCAAGGATGAGTAACAGTATGTGACTAAAGTTTAGGCAAGCACATAATTGTGTAATGAAATCACCTAAATGTATTGGGAAATTCATTTTCCTTTCACCCTTGGAAAAATTGATCCACACAGGAAGAACTAGAATTTTATACTGAGGCTTTTACTCCTGTTCTTCCAGCCTTCTTCCACACCCTCCTGCCTTTTCTACTGGGTTTACAGCTTTTACATGTCTCTCCATGACTCTCTTCCTTTTGTCTGCCTCCTCAATGGCTCCAGAGTCCTAAAGAAATGTTTAGCTTTGAAGATTGGCCTAAAAAAATGGTAATTTTCCAGACAAAGGCCAGGTGTTACTTCCGATTCATACAGTACGCATCCCTATTATCCYGCAGGTCGGCTCCCGCCGTGCTTACTCCATGGGTGTTCTGACTATGGAAGGCCTGTGAGATTTGCCCCGTGTGACTGAACTGCAGATGGCACTTTCATATCTCTTATTTTAGCAGCAGTCAATTTGCTAAACTTTCTTAATAGCAAGCTACAAGGCGATTTCAGTGCCACAGTCTCACAGCTTTCTCATGCCAACTGGAGGAGGAAACGCCATGTGCATCGTGACAAAACAGGGCCGGAGATGAAAGGTCTGGCTCCACCGACAGGGTGACGGGCAGGCCAGCTCCGACACCAATCCGTGTGCTCRACCAAACTTCCCCGTTCCTAACGCGGTCATGCAGCTCCCATGGTGGTMGGCTGAGATGCTACAAGGGGCATTAATGTCCTGTTATACCTTTCCCTATTCCCTTTGGTGAGATAGAATATAGGTTCCCCTCAAAAGAATTGCAGTAGGAGGACACGTGGGCCAGGCTTTCCAGAGCAGACCTCCCCGGGCACACTGTTGGCCTATCACAGTTACACGGCATCCGGATCAGAGCGCCGACAAAGCGGCTTGCATCTGTTCACGCAGCACAGAGCCACTTGCCAGGACTTCCTAACCACTTCTAGAGGCAGGACCGTCTGTGTGGGCGCATCTTTCTAGCAAGGTCAGCCACTTCAAGCAAACAATGGGTTTGGATCATTGTTTGCGCTCGGTACAGATTATTTTTCTCTATCTCCACAATCGGACTTAGATAAAAAGTAAAAACAACCCACCCTTTGTCAATACGCAGTATCCAAACCAAACGAACACGCTGGGTTTCTGCGAGAAAACAAAGTCAAGTTTCAGTTTCTAAATAACCCACTTTTGGAATCATCACTGTGGAATTTTGCCTTCCTTTCCTACCTTGTAACTGTTTGTCTCACATCATGAAAAAAAAACCCATGCTAGAGAAGTAACAAAATCTGCAGCTGTTTCTCTCTTGTTAAAAATCCAACTTTTTTTAATGATTTGATGATGATTTTAATGATATAGTTTGAATTCTCAAAAGTTCAAAGCTGAGATGTAATTCAGAAACTTCCTTTGGAATTCTTTTTTGTCCAAATTCTACAATTTATTCTTATGTATATGATGATTATGGTCGACTGATCCAATTTTCATTATGCTCAACAGAGAGCCTTGCACCAGCTTCGGTGATAGCTACATGAGACCCAGGATATTTATTTTACATCAATTTCTTACTCAGATCAAAGTCTTCTCAACACTAGATGATGTCAAACACTACGTGATTATGTGATCAACAGACTATTTGAATTTAATCATTTAATTTTTCATCTGAAACTTCTAGAATGGGGTTAAAATTGTGGATTGGCTTTATTTCTTAATTTTGGATGAGTTGATTGTGTATATTTTTATTAGCTCTTTTGCAGAATTTGATTGTAGCTTTTGCCAGTGGTTTAAGCACATAAAAACAGTGAAACATCTTTGTATATATTTGAATTGCACTATCTTGATTCATGTAGAGAATAAGGAAAGAAGAAGGAAAAAGAGAAAAAAGATCCTAAAATGAGATTGAAACTATAAAAATAACAAAGTTGTTGCATTAGAAAGAGAATGAGAATCCAAACTACCCTGCAAGCCACCTTAACTGAGCCATGATACGTGGAGGATCAAGAGAAGGCTGCTAAGGTGACAGAGAGACAAAATGAGCGGCAGTGAGGACTCTGTGGGTACCCGGACTCTCTAGACAGAATGGACCAAATTTAAGAGTGCAAATGTGACTGAATTCAGAGATTACATGGAAGCTGAAGGTTATGATTAAAGCATAAAAAAMCAAGAAACATTTTGAATGTGAGGCAGACTATTGCTGCGCACTGATTTGAATGCGGTTACTCACTTTCTTTGCTGAAGAAGCACAGGAGAGATGAGCAGCTTCCGGGCTGAGGTCCCACAACTACAATCCTTGGCTCCGTCTCAGTTCGACACAAACAGGTTGATCTGCTCTCAGACTGGATTGAAGTCCAGGGAAGTTAGCACGTGCCTTAGGATGCAAGCGTAGAGCTGTAGAGAAATGGACTTAATCATGGTCTCACACACTCTTCTGAGTTTCAGGTTTGTAGTGCTGAAGATGAGGGTGGAATCAGGCCTGTAGTCACAAGGTTTTGAACAGCTAAACACTATAACTTTTTCTTTTTCTGTCCAGAGTGAGTTTTTATAATTTATCTGTTAATCTCATGAAACAGGAATTTAACATGTCAGTGCTGACAGACTGTTAACTATAGCAGCAACAATGAAGCTTCTATAATATTAACCTTTCAAAAAATAAAGCTGCAATAAAGATGTTGTTTCCATTAGACCTTTCAGATCACTTACAAATTATCTGGAACTCCTACTGTTTATTTGTTTTTACTTTAGATTGTTGCCCGAAGCATTTAAATAATTATAATAAAATAATAATAGAATTAAGATTAGATAAATTAAGTGGAAATGAAACTGAATACATTTTCCATGACAGCTGGCAAGTCCCATTCTGTGACTGCTCAGAAACAAAACTGGAATTTTTATGACAGTAGACAATAAGGCGATCGTGTACAGGATGTAACCCAATGCTCAAGAGGAGCAGTGTGCAAGTGACACATCAACAAAAACAAACTTGTTTCATTTATGTACTGTTAATTACCATAACTTACATAATCATGGACATCTGTTCCCTCTTTCTCATTCATGTACATATATACAGATAATTGCCACTATCTGTTGGTCAGAAGAGCAAACACTACAGTATGTAGATACACGGGGTATAGCACATGTGCCTATACATACATATATGTATAAATGTATGTGTATGTGTATACCTATAGACACATACACACACATTCTGTCTTATTTATCCATCTGACAATTTGTGTGCTTTTTTTTTTTTATTTCTTAAACTTCAAATTCAAATAATAAGTAGGGCTGCTTGGGTGGGCAGAGAGGCATTATGCAGCAGAAAGTGCAAATCATTTTTAACTGGTCAAAAATTAAGTCTGACAACATCAGTGCAGTATCTTTTGTCACAAAGGTTCTGAATCACTTTTTCCAACCACACTTTAAAAGATTATCAGCTTTAAAATAGTTGCATTGTTCTGAGAGAAGCACCCGTTGTTTTACCGTGTTATTCAGTTATCAGAGAACAGCAACTGATACACAAATTGTTACCCTTAGACAAACAGGTTTTTATATTGATGCTTGAGTACTTAAGGGTGATTTCCTTTTTCCTGTGAAATGTTTTCTAATTTTCCCTTCTCATTTACTATATTTTTTGAAACTCTATGAAGGAAATCAAGAATGTTAGCCACTTTGCCCGAATGTTATGTCATTTCAGTGCTTATTTTTGTAGTCATTAGAGTCATATATCTTGTATAGAAAATTAATATATAACAGTTTATAATGTATAATAATAATAATAATATATTATAATATTTGAATATATATTCAAGAGGATAGCTTTATCTGAAGTAACCATTTATCACAAACAAAGAGGACTACCCACATAAGTAAGGTTAAGGCATATCCTTGATACCGACAAATAAGTTGTACCATGAGATTGGTAAAGGACAAAAATTGTCTTTAAAATATATTTCTGAAAACTCTGAGGTCTTCAAAGTCTACTGATACTTAATTTTTTAGTAACAGCATACTGTTTTAAATTTGGAAACAAAAGTGAAATTTTACACTTGAAAAGAATTTAAAATTTCATCTTTTCCGTTTGACAGCCCTAACTTTGTTTGCATTTCTGTTAATTGCTGTTGGATGACAACTCMAAAAAATGTAATGATCTGTCTTCTGAATATGTCCTAGATAATATCTCCTGGGTTAAATGACTGTAAACAGCAGGTACTGAATTACTGCTCCCACTCTTGAGAGGGATAATTCACTAAATCTATGTGCTTGAATCTTTGGTTAGAAGAATTCCTGCAGGTGATAGAGAATTGCTGCTCTATGTTCAGCCACTTCTGGAAAAGCTATTAATAGTACTTTACTGAGCTTCGGATGTTTACGTATTTACTCTATTTTCCCAATCCTCACCCTTTTGGTCAAAGTGTTGGAATTGTCACACTGACAGGGAGGAGCTGGGGAGACCAAGACCATGAGCAAAGCTTGCCCTATTGAAAGAAAAAAGAAGCCAAATTAAGCTTCTAATATAGTGGGGAAAAATAGTATTAGTTTAATATTGCTGTTCAACACCGTTAGCATGATTCTAATTTTGCCTTTCTACATGTTTGTATTAGTCTTTCTCTAAGTCTACAGGATTTTAACCAGAGGCATATCTGGGAGAAAACATGCTCCATTAATTTGTTAGATAAAATAGTGCATAAATGAGGTGCTCCAAAGAGAAGAAAAAAAAATTGGCAACCATTCTCAGTTGTACACCCTATAACATGTATAGGCATAGGACATGTTATAGGCAATTTTTAAAAATTGACCAAAGCATAATTTTTCAGCTTAAACTTTGATTTCTTGGAAAAAAACACTCTTCTATAAAAGTCTYATTAATTTGGGAATTATTTCACTTAGAAAAATGTCTTTACAAGTTCAGGAAAAAAAGCACTTTCCAAATGAAGCTTTTCAATATTTGCACAAAAAATATTATGAATTTACTTAATTTCAAGTTTCTTAAGTATTTAAAGGATCAAGATTTTGATCTGGCTCAAGTAAACTTTTAAATCACAATGTATGTTTCCATCTACTTAATAATATATTGATTTGTTTAAATCTTTTGTATCTCTCTGGAAATACATTTTAAAAAGCAGTTATTCATACAGATTGACTTAGCAGACAATTTGAAAAGTGACTTACAAGCCCTAAGACCGAATACAGCTGTATTTGCATGTGATTCAAAAAAGAAGGGATTTATACCTTTTAACTTGAATTYTAGCAGTCAGACATTTTATCCTTGATAATATAATTCTAAACTGAAGCTTCATATCGCTAAGGCATGACTGCTTCCACAAAGCATGCATCATGTCTTAGGTAAGAATTTAAAAATATTAAAGCTGAAATATCTTCTCCTAGCACTTTAAGTAAGCACACGTCTGAATCTAGTAGTCTTGCTTTCTGTTATCAGGCCATAGATGCTTACAAGGTGCTGAGCACTCTCACTTCCCTGTGTATAGCTGGCGAAGCTGTGAAAACTCAAGAAACCAGGACCTGCCCTTCCCTTCCGTTCCCAAACTGAAAGCCCAGTGTAGACTCCATATCCATYTTTATGCTGGAACAAGATATGGACTATCAGACATTTCAAAGGAAAAGGGAACAAAACTTGCAATACTGTGCAGCTGTATATACTGGACCTTTCTTCCACTTTAGCCAGTTAAGCAGTGGATAAGTCTATATCTCTAGGTCTGAGGATTTAGATCACATTCACTCTTTTTTCCCTTCTAATGTGTAGCTATTTTCAATCTCTAGTGCAATAATTCATTAATATATTCATTTGAATCCTGTTACATACTGCACTTCTGCAATATTTCTTTGGAGACAACAAAACTCAGATGATCACTCAGTTYAGACATTGTTCCGTGGTCCCACTGCATCCGTGGAATTAAGGAACAAATTCTGTGCTGTTGTACACTGGTCCATAAGGAGGATGATGGCAAAAAGGAAGGAGGCAATGATTAGAAAATAATGGCCTGCTATACCGGTTTATATCTCCTCAGGAACTGGCCCCTGGTTTTAAAACTGTAAATATTTGGCTCTCTAATTTCTAGTTAATACTGAGCTGAGGATGTGTTATATGGACTAAGTCATGTGAAATGTCTTTTCTTCCCGTTCACCTATTGAATCGWAAGAACACAGAGGCAAAAATGTCTACATAGTGACCTACTTGCTGGGAGGTATGCCTCTTTTTTATTCCATAGACGTGCCTGACACTCATTCTTTTTCATTAAATTAGCCTCATTAAAGAAAAGAGGGCATATCCTCTGCCTTGCCTTCATACTCAGCATCAAGAGTCTGATGGACACTAGAAATGGAGAGAAGACAATATCTGAGGTGATCCTGAGGTCTCATGTTGAGCCAAAGGATACATAGGTAGAATATAAGTGACATAGAGACAGTATGGGTATAGATATAGGTATATGCACAAATATACACCTTTTTAATTTATACTGAATCAAGAAAAGGAGACTGAAGTTGGTTCATACTAATCCATGTCCCATAACTTTGAAGGGCTGGAGGAGTTGCTTGGATTTTATTTTTAACCAAGTTATCTTACCAACTACTGTGAATGAAAAAAAAAATGAAACAAATTTATGAGCCACAAAGCCTCCTTTCCCTTTGTCTCCCTTACTCAAAGTATACTAAGCTAACAGCTGGTAGAGCAGGAGAATGAAAACAGTATGAACTCTTTTCTTTCAGCTGGTTAAAATCACCGCTCTGATATACCCTGTATACTGCACAATTTACACCCATTAAAATCCAGATTAATTCCAAGGAAATCAATGTTGCTTAGTGTGACTAAAACAGAATTTGGTCTTCTCTGATATAACTTGTGCCAARTAATATTGATATTAAATATCATATGAGCTCACATCTTTTAAAATGTAGTGCCTCCTATGAACATTTTCTGAATAAAAATGTTTTATCTTTTCTATAAAAAATGCTGTATTTGAAAGAATTATTTTTCCTTAGCACCTGCTTAATCTTTTGTTCCATAGATAATTTCCCATTACCCAGGTGTCCTCTTATGGACCCACAGAAAGATTGGGCCTAGTTTAAGTGTGAAATAATCCTGTTGCTTCTATCTGAGAATGAATGAGCCCAGGATTAGATCAGATAAAACACACTTGAGATAAAGTGCACAAGGTGGATTATATGGGGAAAGAGGATTTAGTGAAGAACATATCCACAACTTTTTGTTAACATAGAGAATGGTAGCTTTTGTAAGCAACATTTATGGAAACTCAACTGGAGGTTTAAAAGCTATGTCTTTTGTTGTACATTTCTTTGCATACATTTGCTTTGTAGTTGGTAGCTTTAACTTTGGAAGCCATGCTGGGCCTTGACTCATGCTCATTTTGTTTAATGAAAAGCTAAGGATGTACTTTTACTCATAGATTCTTGTTTTGTTTTCTTTGAAGTTTATTAAGCTATCCAGTAAGATGGGAGGTTCATTAGGTTGTTATTATCACGGCCACAAATTAAGCATCTGTTCCCTGGGGAGTTATAAGCTTCAAGTGGATGTCAGAACCATACTTATTACAATATTTACTTAATTACCAAGTTACTGCTTCTTGTCATATAAAATATAAACATGGACTCTGTTGTCCATATTAGCCACATACTCTCCACCTGCTGAACGTTCAAGATCCACTCATTCCATTTAAGTGCCGTTTAAAATAGGCAACACATTTTTTGTTAACTAGTAATTTAAAAAGGCAAACCAAGAATTATTAAGAAAAATAATAAATTTAAGGTATCATCCTAAATATTCAAATATTGTATGCTACCTGGCTTTACCATTAACCTTGGTTTTACATCTCGGGACACTGGTAGTTCCTGGTATAAAGACAGGCATCCAAAAATTAGTTAATCATGATTTGCTAAAGAACTTCAAAAGTCAACATGTCAGGATGTTTTGTCAAGTAGCTGGATGGAGATCATTGGAGTTGAGAGCTCTCCTAAAAACAGCTCAGATGTAATGCTAATGATCTGTAATAAAATCAGATTTTCAAGGCTGYAGTGCATATCTTTTATGAAAATTCAGGGAATTTCACATAAGAGGCAAATGTGTCATCACAAATGTCTGAAAGTCACTCTTCATCATCATTTTGTTGTTTTTTTTCCCTCCTCTTTAGTGCTTTAATTATCTAATGCTATAAATTACCAAATTACCAGATCTTTCCCTGTCTAGGCTATTGAAGATGTCAAGCTGTATAAAACTGAAAATGCTATTCCTTCTTCTCAGATATGACTTGTGTGAACAGAAGTGACTGTTGGGAGGATGGCAACATCATGGAACAATATCTATAGTTTTGGAAAATTTGCATCTATTTTTACCTCAGAACTTGCATTTGGACTTTACAGGTTATTATCTATCAACATCTTATCATTTGTTTAATACTACCTACCATATAACTAATACCTAGGAGGAAAATCTTGATCTCTTCCATGTTTTATAAACATAATTCTCACGCTACTGGTCATATATACTGTTTGAAAAATATCATGGTCCATTCAGTCTTTTTCCTGTAGAGAGACCCTACAGCTCTTTAACTTTGCTGAATCCCCYTCTGGAGATGTCTGCCTCTTCCCCCAACGATGGAAGGAACAAAGACTTCTAGTTCCTGACCCTCTGAATCACAGCATATGAATAGTGTCCATCATTTCCGTGAATTCCACTTAATATATGCACATGATTTAAAATTTTGACTTACACAATGCCTAAATTTGAAGAAATAATGGTTACACTTGAGTAACTCGAGGCTTTTTTTGGTTCTCCTATAGGATGAATTTAATGAAGTAATCACTTATTAAAGAATAGGAGAACTGAACTAAAAAAAATTACTGTTTTGTTTTGAAAATGTCAACATGAAACATTTAAGTTTAATGAAAAGGCCATTTTTCCAGATTAAATCGTTCAAGAAAATGATTAATTGTTTTGGTAGGTCCAYGTAAACATCTTTCATTCAAGCTTTAGAGCTCCAATATAAAAGAAAGGTGAAAAGAAAGGTGTATTTGTTTTGGAGAAAATATATTAGAAATAAATCTTTCCTGGTAAACTATACGTACAATATACAAAAGCAAATGCTAAAGTGCCTCCTGTGCATTCTTTATAAGTTTATATTAGTTAGCAGGGAAAATTGAGAATTTTTTCTAAAATATGTTAGTGGTCTGAATCAATATCTGAAAATATGATAGCAACATTTCAGTGACAATTGCATCTGTTATAGATCAATGTAAAAATCACTATAGATTCATTATATATCAGTATAAAATTCAAACCTTCATCAAAAAAATCTACAATAGTTTATTCTAGTTTGGAACAGACTCTGTATTTCTTAAACTTTTTTTTTTAATTTAACTTGAGCTTTTTATAAACTTATTATAAAGGCGAGTATAGCCTTTGTTTGCTATTCAGTTCTGCAAAAYGAAGACAACTACATTAGAAAACATTTAAAAATCTATTAATAATTTGGTTCTTTTTGCAAGGATTAAATAACTCAAAAAGTCTAAATAAACAGACTAGTTTCCATCTTGTCATCTAACAATAATTAAAATGAGAAAAAACACAATGTCAGTCATAATTTTAGGGACTCTGTTATAATTGTACATAGGGCCAGCTGCCAGTGAAGTTAGTTACAGCTATATAAATGTCATCAGAATATGACTCTTATTCATTCTGAAGTGTCTAGAGTTTCTAAAATGTGCTCAAATGCTGGGAAATAAAACAATATTTCATATAATCTAGTTACAATTATTGTAAAATAATAATAAATATATTCTCTGATGAATTTCGTTCTTCTATAGCTTCTTGAAAACAGTTTATGATTAAAAATAATCCCTTGTAATTATATCTGCAGAGTTGTTTAAGCTTTTTATCGCTGCTAATGAAAATATGGTCATGCCTTCTATGAAAAATATATTTCTCAACATGATGTGTTGTAAACAACATTTCCTTAGGCTATTTTTGACCTTTAACCAATGGGAAAGGTCTGTCTAGTTGATCTCATCTAACTACACAGCAGGTACAAGGAATTAAACCAATTTAGGTTGAGCCCTGGTACAATATCGAGTATCAGACAATGTTTTCCAAAAGGAAATACTTAACAAGTTTGTAATCCACTATCATATTTATCTAGTAAAAGAGGTTTAAAAAAAAATCYGAGCTGTGTTCAACAGAGTGGAATCCCAAGTAAAAATCTATGATATCATATTGTTTGTAAAAGTTGGCAAGGAAAGCTGTTATGAGCAAATTAAAAGTAAACAATCCACTCTAGACCTACACTATGTCAGACTGCTTGTAAGGTCACACAAGAAAAGTAAAGCATTAAATAGCTGGCTCCAGGAGTCTTAMGATATTTGTCTGACTTTCAAACTGAACTGTGATTTTAACTGGGAAAGCACAAAGCATAACAAGAGGTAAAGAATAAAATAAAAAACTTTTAAAATAAAWTTTTTTTACACTAATTAGGACCTGAACAGCCCACGCTTAATCTGAGGGGACAACTTTGCCTTCAGCAACGATATGGGCCCCAAACTCACCATTCTGGCTCTGCATCCTCGCAGACGGAGCCTGACTTCTCTCCGAGGGGCGCTTGGTGAGGGAAGGGGGCCCAGCAGCTATTCAGGCACTGAACGATTTCATCTAGGGACAGAGAATATGCATCATTATAAARCAGGAAAAAGGAGAAAACACTCATGTTCGCACATGGTTTGGGAGGCTCTGGTGTCATCATGTGAGGGACGGGTGTCCCTGAGATTTCATGAGCGTAAGCTCTATCCTGCCATCAGTTGTCAGGCACTGGGTGGGTAGATTCAGAAAGAATTTGATCCAGAGAGACCATTTATTTCAAGAGTCCAAATGTAACTGTACATACTCATATTCAATTGCTATTTAGGAAAAAGATACAAGGTCAAAGTCAAACCACCCATCTTTAAAATATGATAGCAATTCAGGATGCATTTTTTTCTTGCAAGACTGCAGTTCACAGACACYGCAGAGCCTGTGACTGCTGTGATGTGGGAAGACCTCTGACCAAAGTGGAGCAGGAGGACCCTGGTGATGACTGTCTGGTGATCATATCTCAATGTAGGAGTCCTGAATAGTCCACATCCAGTGCGTCCTCTGCAATATTACACTCTATCGGGTGTCTGGAATTGGGAATGCTGTTTTTGTTATATCAGATGACCACAAATGAAGTGAATCTGGTGCAAGTTTGTCATCAAATGCAAATCCTGAAAACTTTCCCCACTCTCTCTGGCCATTTCCTGCTTCCTTGTATAATTGTCCTTCTATAAAATGGCCTTAGACAGCCTAAACATTTGTTTGGAACTTTTTTTTTTTTTTTTTTTTTTTTTTTTAAGGTATACCTAATAATGCTATAACTTATGGGTATACATCTTTAGAGACAATTCAAACATTTAAAACTGGAATGGAGTATAATGCAAGCCACTACAGCGCTGATACCAAGCCTTGAAGTGCTTTTAGGAATACATACACCACATTTTAATTTCAGCTCCTATTATTATACTAACTAGTCACAAAATGGCTTCCTATTTATGCAATATGTTATCTGTAATGTCACTTAAATTGAATAGATGAGAACCTTCTAATAATGTATGTTTACTTCATGAACTTGTGAGCAATTACATTGTAATTATGTCTTTTGTAGGTCCTTTTTTTGCTGACACATAGAGCTCCAGTGCATTTTAAGTGTAATTGCAGTTCTCCCTAGCATTTAGGAAAGCTGAACATTGTTGAAGGTTGGTAAATTACCTACACTTAGGCCATAAGCAGCCAGGCAAATTAAATGGCAGTATCAGTAATATTACAATGCAAATTGGTGACAAGCATAAGCCAAGGTAGAAGCACTTTACAGTAGAATAGTGTTTATGTAGCACCTCTAAAAAGCAACAGAAAACACAGATAAAGCCAAACTTGCAAATGTGCATATCCCTGATACCTGAAAATTTAGGCTATACTTGCACATACACAATATGGTTCACACAGCCACCAGCTATTCAAATAGGTGAATATATTGTTACATAAATATTTTGAGCAGAAGGGGAATGTGTACCCCAATGTGACATCAAAATGCCATCCTTTCTGCTTTCTCTGTGATTATGCTTCACTGTAGAAGCAAGAAAATATTTTCTCTTGTAGCCTGTGATGCCTCTGGGGCAGGAGGCACTTAGACCATTCTGGTAGTCAAAAGTGGGTCTTCCCGATTCCCCTCCTGCAAGACCTTGTTCTCATCAGTAGGAAGGAAGCAACCAGCCTCTTGGACCATACTTGTTCCTCCCTTTTTCCTCAGGACAAAGGTGTAGCACCACGGGGACTGACAGTAGCCTGAGGCATGTTGCTGGCACAATTTTAGCTTCTTGACGAATCTGTAGAGCAGATCTACTAGTAAACCTAAGTTTGGGACCCAGCGATATCTGACCTTGCTCCTTGCAGCAAGAGGAATCTTTTAAGTCTAGTGAAGAGGGAGGAATCTCTTTTCTCTATCCTTACTTCTGCTGAGCAGTTAGCTGTATCCCCCCAGGTGACTTGAAGAGGGCAAGTGGAAAGAAAGCCTTCCCTCGGCGATGCAGTAAAGGCATGTCATCTCCTGCTGGAGCCCTTAGACTGCTTTATTGGGGTGTGAAATTTTAAAACGATGTTAATACATTTTCAGCCTAATGCTTTAAACCTATTCTCTGTGTATTGCATCATTATTTTCAATGTCTGGATCACATTTCACTCCCATATTTTCCTCACTTTATACGGTTATGAATAAAACAGAAATTTCAAAGCAGGGAATATTTTTTACTTGCCTAACTTCTGCAGAGATTCATGAAGTACAGTTATAAGAATACAACTTTTTAATTACAGTCTGGTTATACTGGTATTTTTTTCAAGAACAGAAACTTGAGGAGTTGAGATGTTTTTTACTATAGGAGTTTGAACTATCATCATATGCATAGACATGTCACTACAGAAATTTTTTTTAATGTAGATTTATGTCGCCCTATGGGGCTTAAGGGGATAGTGATTATTATACACTGAGAAATGTGCATTTAGCTTACAAAACCAATGTCCCACAGAGGTGACCACTCTAGAAAGACCAGCAACATCACTTAAGTAAATTAATTTTGAAGTACTGTCCTGTCACTTCATGCCTCTAGGCCAATCACTCACTGGTGGAGACATCCCAGTTTTGGATTAAACCAGCTCAACCATGCAAACTGTGGCCACTGCATGGGAATGAGCATCTGGGATTGACAGCTCACAGATCTTGGCAATAGAGGCCACAAGTCCAATGACATAATTTTTTGTTTAGAGTAAAATCTTAGTGGCATTTTGGTAGAATTCAATCTTCAGTAAATATTTATCACAATAAATGCAGGTCTGCAACTCGGAAGTAGCAATAGAATTTTACTAGTGCAAATCAGAATCATATCCTACAGCTGGATATACAGTATGTATTATACATACAAGAGTATGTATAATAAAATAGAAATTATTATATTGCCAGGCCCAGCAAATATATCCATAGTAAACTGTGTCTCGTTTTGCACACTCAGAGGTTCCAGGAATTTTAAATTCTTCTCTTTGTATTTCTAACTACGGGTGAGAACTGCAAAATATGTAGTATAAAACAAAACCACTGAGTGGCTGGTAGCCATTTCTCCATGGATAGATTGCTTAGAAAAAAAAAGAGGCTTGCAAAGCAGTGGCAGAACATGGATATGCTCAGATTTGAATTGTGCCTGGCCTTACAATGGTCAGCAGAGAAAAGGCACAACTCCCAGCTGCCTTCTACAGACACCTTTAGCTGTGGTATATCCCTTCTCTTCTTTTTTTCCTTTTTAAATGTGTGATCAGCAGCAGGACGTATTGCTTAAATTAAAAGATCCTTATAGTCTTATTAGGGGCTTCCTGTGTGCTCAGCTGATTCAGATCAGCCAGCCCTTGCTCCATCTCCTGTAAAGCCTATTTGGCTGGAATATACCTACTAGTGCTATAACTTTTAAAGAAGTCAATTGTATTTTTGAAATCTGACAATTGYCACAGGCACAATAATGTTCATGTACTCACAGGCCTCCCTGCACCTCTCCTAGACCACTGTTCACCTTTTAACACTAAACACAAAAGGTTTATCAGTAAACATCAGTGCTAACTGTTATTCCATTTAAATGAACATAAATTATTCAACTACTGCAATTATTGCAAAAATGTAACTTTTAATTTGAAGAGAAAAAAAAACTTAATTGCTACATTTGGTAACTATTCTTCCATACTCACAGTGGACCAAGAYGAGAACGGCAAAGTAGCAAGGAATCCTATTGCCAAACACAAACCCTAAATTACTGGCATGCCTATGGAGCTTTATCCGTTAATGCACTTACAGGGGAATAGCTCGTCATTAATGATTTGGAGATACAGGATCACATGGATCCTCACTTCAAAGTTGAATGGTAACATTACTTTAAAAAATACATTATTTTTCCTCCCCCCACATTTTAACAAATGTTAAAAAAAAATAGTATTAATAACATCAAAATACCACGCGAAGTGCAATGGTTTCCCTACAAACTCTATCACCTGTTTATCTCTCACCCATAGTACTAACACTAAATTGGGCCTCATGACTTATTCATGAGGGGCCCTTTAATGGGATCATTTTTCCTGGATAGCACTGACACTAATGCTAAGAAAAATCTCTTGACATTAATCTTAGGTTGAAGAAAGCCCCAAATACCTAGTTTTCTTCTGAATGTTCCCTTTCCTCCCATTTAACACATTGCAGAAAACCAGCCATTCTGCAGCTCTGTTTTGCATGAGTATGAGCATGGGAGAGTAGAAGGGAAGATATGAGGCTGGAGAGGGAATTTGTGGCATTAGGATTCTTGCTTTGGAGACTCAAGGATCTAGTCCAGCTCACATTAAATTTAAACGAAAGTTTTCCATTCCTAGTACTGGGTAGCTGACTCAAATCCCAAGCTCTGCTCTCTTTGCACACATGCATAATCTCACTGAAGGAAATGTGAATATCTGCTTAAAAAAGACAAGATATGAATCTGTAACTACATTATTTTAGACAAACTGTCTAGAGTTGATTAAAGTTCCTTCTTCTTTTTTTTCTTTCTTTCTTGCCTTTTTTTTTTTTCATTAGTTTATAGCTATTCTGAGGATGAAGTGATCCAGGGTGTTTTCTAGGACTTATTACAAGCATAATGGGTTCTAGTCTTGCAATTGCAAATATAACCATTGACAGAGGTATGAGAAGCCAAAAGAAGGTTTTAGAATGTCCTAAAGACAGAGTTGTTTTAAATTTATGTACAAAGAAGATTCCTGTAAAATATTTGCCAAATTATAGCCTCCTCCCCCAAAGAAAAATCTCTTTAAGGTGTCCTGAGATTAAAAAGAAGCAATATTAGAGCATTGTGAATTACAGGCTAAAAGATAGCTTGCTAGCTAGTGGCGT
Source organism: Rhea americana (assembly GCF_003343005.1). Taxonomy (NCBI): domain Eukaryota; kingdom Metazoa; phylum Chordata; class Aves; order Rheiformes; family Rheidae; genus Rhea; species Rhea americana. Next base: position 7,999,004 of record NW_028185483.1, read on the forward strand.
ATGATAGGGATCTCCCCCCAACACATATACACTCCTTTGGTCACAGTGATAAAACTCCTGACTTTTCTAGTTTTTCTAAAATAAAATACCTAAAAAGCAATACATTTATTTTTTCAGTTGTAGCTTTTTGACATCTATAATGGTTTTGTGTCTAAATCTGACAACATTTGTAACAAACCGAAGTGACTGTTACTGCTGGAATGTGTCCTGGAGGCTTTTTCTGTCGGAGGAGATGACAGTAACTTCTCCCATGCAGATTAAGCTAGTGTTTACAGATTTGCCCTGGGTGTGCATTTTTATCCAGCTGTGATCAAGTAACACTGCCTGATGAGTGCCAGACAGATCTCCTGATACAAAAGGCTTACATGCCCATCACTTCTGCAGAGAGCATGGTTCTAATCTGGACACCCTGGCAAAGATCATTTATTATACAATTTTTATTTTTCCTTCATTTGTATTCCAGGGATTAGTACTCACATGAGAATGCAAAAAAGCTTAATCACTTAAAAAGTCTCCTTGCTATTTTACACGAAATAGCACAACATGAATTTAAAAATATTTCTCTTCAGCCTTTCAGTTCCCACCACAAAGCCAAGAGTGAGAATTTTAAAATAATAAGCAGGAGGTTAGGTGGTTTCACATTTMAGAATTTAGGATTTATCTTTTTTTCTGCTGAATAGACATATCTTTAACTTGCATGCTGCACATAGTAATCTATGATATGGCAAACTATAGCTTTAGTAGTGTATAACCTTTTTCCAAGTCAATGAAGGCGTGAGTTCAGCAGGCTGTTAGCCTTTGTGGGACCTGAAATTTATGTAAATACCACAGACACCTCRAAAGTTGCACGTTGCTTTTTAAGAATTCCTAGCTGTTCAAGTTGAGAGGGAAGAAGTTCCGTTTCTTAACAGCTGATTCCTTATTTGGAATCTTTAATTCATGAAAGGACGAGGGAAAAAAAAACCTATGCCATTATTTGAATTTCAATTTAAAAARTATTTCTAAATATTAGCATTACCTTAAACGTTAGCAACTTGTGTCACAATCACTATATGGCTTGAAACCGATACTAAAAATGCAGAGATGCCAAAGTAACTCCCTTACAAAAAGTGCTTGCACTAACGGATCATTTTCTGCTATTTTACCAGTATTTCCACTACTTCCAAACCATAATTATATTGATGTATGTGAAAACAACACTTGCCATTCAGTTTACTATTTGTTTCAAAATGCCATACAAATCTTCATAC
>NW_028185483.1:8000437-8006789 GCF_003343005.1 Rhea americana
AGTGGCTTCTACCCAAAGCTGGGGTAGCTAATTTTTGTACTGGTTATACATGAATTTATATTTGTACTGACGGTATTGAAGCTGCAGAAAACAGTGGAAAAGCTGGCTCCAGAGTCTGATTCATAAAACTGGCATTGTCTGCAGAGTGTTTTTTATTCTTTTCTGACTTGATTCATCAAAGTGTGAACGAGTGAGGTACTGGGTGGCTCAGGGGAGTGCTGAGTTGTACAGAACCTTTCACCTCTAGGTCACAGGTTCAAATCTGGACAGGTCCTTAGTGACTGAAAGTCATTACCATCTGATSGCTGACTGGTGACCTACATGAACCATGTTGGTGGGCTCATCCAGATTTAGTGGACAGATGTCCACGTCACAAAACACACCACTACAATTTGTTCTCTTCTTGGCAGCTGYAGCAGAGAAACCAAGGAATACATGGGCATAGCTTCCCTGACACCAAAGTACTTACTTTCATTCAACTGGCAGGCTGTTTCAGAGGAACTTGCACTTGGAAATTGCAAGAAGAAAGAATATACTACAATTTTACTCAGTATCAAGTTCATTGTTCACAACACAAGCAGCTGGCAATGCCAGTTGCAGGTTGTTCTTTGGAAGGCACAGTCCGAAGCCAAACCATCACTGGGGAGGAAAAGAGCCCTGCTACCTCACAGGGCTCCTGACATGGGGCTTCAAGGCCCTTGTGCAGAAGAGTAGTGCTACTAGGACTTCTCTAAATGCATGCGTGAGCTCTGAAGGCCACTGGGTAGGGATAAGGTCCATGGCTCTTCTCCCACATACTAACTCACCCCAGAAWCCCTCCCCAGGCCTAGACTGTGAAGAACAAGGAGAGCATGGGCACAGGGAGATGTTTCTCAGTAGACTTCGGAGTCATATAATGGGGAAACATGCACAGCCCCAGAAATCTATAGGAGCCKTCTTCCGTTACCCGCCAAAGCTGTACACATGTACAGCTCTTGTATATGTTCTCTATATAATGCACCTGTATTATGTTTGCTCACTGAGTTTCACATAATTCATGAAACCCTGCTGATGATTGTCTTTTTTTGCGTGTTGTTTTGGTATATTGTAGGTTAAATCCTAAAAATTCAAAGTCTCAAGCTTTTGCTCTAGACTTTTGCGCTGCTCCCATTCAGGAAGCTAATAGTGTCCCTTCTTCACTATTTTCTGAAACCTGGTGGAAAGCTCTAAATGCAGAATCTCATTAGCTGACAATAATTTGGCTGTTGCATAAAACTGGAAAYCAAGGTGTCGCTTGCATTTTGTCAACTTATAAATAGCTCATGAAAAGCCTATCAATTTTTGATAATGAGTTAATAACTCGTAAAATTCATAATATTCATTGAACCTACAAAGAAGAAAAAAACCTCAACTTGTTTGAATTCTAACCAGACATGAATTAATTTGTTCTTTGACTACAGTCATAAATATGGAAACTTGGAAGGCTGCTTTCCTCTGGATTGTTTTGTTGGCTGTACTGAAAACTCAGTATCGTGTGATCATACGATCATGAGCAATTCTTTAAATAGATAGTAACACTTACAGACCAGATTTTAAATGAACTGTGACTAGTTACCCAAATAGTTTAAAAGCTGGCTTTAAATCATATTAGTATCAGATTTTATTCTACCAGAGGGCAATGATGTCTAGAAATCTACTCAGACAGCCTTGTGTTCATTTCAGAGGTTTTCTTCTGTTATGACTGAACCCATCTAGCTCCCAATTCATGTAAAAATCAGATGAATCTTTTTTGAGCCACACACTCAGCTAATGTAATAAATGAGACTGGATTAATGACAGATTTAGACTGCCCTGTAAACCAAGAGTATATTTCGCTACTTTATTTACTGCAGAAAACACTTATTGGAGCTAATCAGATGGGCCATTCAGCTAAGAATTTGGCCCAGAATCATTGTTATTGTTTCAAAAKGCAGGAGGAACACATAAATACATATATTTAATTCATTTAGTTCCCCACGCATCTCAACAAATAATGGATTTTATCCTTTAGTGCACAAAAAAATAAATCTCTATAGAGATTTTTATAGCACTTACTGATTTTAAAGGATTTTCTGTACTATTTAATGTTTGATTTGCAGGGGAAAATGTATTTTTAACAGTCACCTGTCTATTATTCATTTAGCTAGGTGCTTCTATGAGCTTTGCACTTTTTAAAATCCTTTTTAGAAGACTTAATTTTCACCTGCGTATATGCTAGTTGACAGCTCCCTGTTCTTCTTSCCTGTACTGACAAATAAACTGAGAATCCCTGTACTCATTTCATTATAAACATTTTATAAGCACCCCATAAAGATTACTTCTGAACACAATGGTTGAAGTTAGATATGAGCTGCTTTTCCCTGTGATGAAAGGCCAGTGACTGATCAAATGAGCCACCCAGGCCCTAAAATGGCTTTAAAAAAATAGTTTTAATCTCTCATTGTCTGACTTCACGGCATGGTAGTGCTGCCCTTAAATAGAACTTACATGAAAATGGTTAGTACAGCTGGTCAGAAAATGTKCTTGAAGTTTAAAATCACATATCATTGTTTATACAGATGACTATTTGGGATAGACTTCAATAGAATCTGACTTTACTAGCAAAGGAGAAGGCTTTGGCAATAGCATAGGGTGATCAGCAACAGCAACTCATATTTTCCAACTGAGATCAATGTAGACTTTAATCCATTAATGCAGACCTAAATATCACCAGAGAGATATGAATAGATGACAGTGAAAATGTGAGGAAGAAAAGTGTGGAGTAGTCAGATTTAAGAGACTTGTTTCATATTCCAATTCATTTTAGTACTCTACAGGAAAGCAGCCTGATTCTAGATTTTCAATTAGCATACCCTAGATATGAACTGAAAATACTTCTTTTCTGCTAACACAGATGCTTTTTTGTTCATCCATTTTGAGCCTGTCTTTACAGAATTGGATTCTTACAAAATCCTTGGAAGCATGTTAGCAATGCATCTTTTTGAAATGTCAGGGAATGGGCTTGTTTGGAACGGAAAGTTGCCGACAATCACTCCAAGTCATTCAGATGCCAATTTAGATATTTAAATACTAATGCCAAGCTGGGGGAAAGAGAGAGGAAAACCCCAAAACAACAAAAACACAGCCCAAACTGAAAAAGCTCCCAGCTTTCCGCATACTAAATTAAACTAAAAATAAAGATGACGGCAGTATCTGCAAGCAATTTGGGTGGTCAGAAAACAATGGTGCCCTCTGGTTTGAAAACAGTGTTTAGTGTTTGCACTGTTCTGACTTGTCACAATAAATTTGGACAGGGTTCCTGTTTCCTGAATTGACTGAAGCTTTTCATTCTTTAAATTTCTAATGTGTTATGTCACATCTTATTGTATTTCATGGTGTCACATTGCATTATTTTGCATCATTGTCTCTGAAGTTGATGAAACACAACACAACAGCACATGGCAAAAATGAATAAGCTGTTGGTCTCACAAAGTAAGTATTGTAATTCAATATTTGTTAGATGCGATAGACATTGGAAATAATCTCAAACTTCAAATAGTTGTAACAACTCAATCAGAGAGCGAGAACTCTGTTCAAATTACTGGCTTATCATAAAGGACAGTCCCTCTCCTGGGAAACACAGGGTTGTCATTATTTACTTCATATCAGAGTATGCTGCTGCTGGTTATCAACCTCTACATTGCTAATTTATAATGATTAGAATGAGATTTGAGACATACTAGGGTAGAGAATTTCTCAGAATGCAATAATGAGAGTATCCATTTGAGACAGCATTAAAGGCACAATATGACTGTTTTGATTTTACAGCACAAATACTGTACCTATCCCTGGGACTATTTCCATTCATTATGATTAAGCCATGCCATTCAACAGAGGGAGCGAAAGAGAGCACGAGCAGGGCACTTACTTCCTTATCCTCTCCCCCCGACAATTATTGCTCTTCTTGATAGCAATGCCATAAAACAGAGAAATTCTAACTTAACAATTGTGGTCCTGTTAAGAAAGAGAATATTTGTATTTCAAGAAACTAACTAACTTTTTTTATTAAATAAGATTAGCATCTGTAATCCTCACAGAAAAAAATCCGTGGTGCCTCGAAAGTATAATTTTTCTCTGAGAAGGAACTGCATGAATATAAGAACGTAATAATAAACATAATGGGTCATCATGAAAATTGTTTCGTCTATGTGCTGTGAAAATTTTGAAATATGGAAAGCACTGGAGGCCTTTCCAAAAATTTGGAGGATTGTGCAAGTATGCAGAAAGGAAACAAAAGCTTTCAGAGAATTTGGTTTTACTTTTGAATGTGCTTTTGCACTGAATGTGACTCAAAATGTTTATTTTCTCCTCTACATTCTGACTTTAGATTTTTTTGCTGCAGTATAACAAATTTGTTGCAAAAAAATATAGCACTTTTATTTCTGTTTCATTCCACTGTTCTGGTCATTATTGCAAGATGTGAGCTGCTATTGCTGTTTGCCTCTGAGAAAAGAGAATAGTTACGTAATATACAAAAAGATATTATGTAATATCTGTATTATATTAAGGAAGTTTTTATGTAAAATATCTACAGTTACAACCAACAATGTACAAGAAAATATAATAAGCCATGCAAAGGGAAGGGGAAGCAAGATTCCTTAAAAAAATAGGGCACAGAACTGGCAGGGACTAGGAGTCATCAAGTTCAAACTTCTGCCACCATCTGAATCACATCACAGAAACTCACTTAAAAAAAAATCTGCCTAGCTCTGTGTTTTCTCCCACATTCCTATTCTTACAGCTTTGGTGTTTAGAAACCTTCTTCTAGTTTCTGGTCCAAATGTATTCATAGCCAATTTATGCCTATTTGTTCTCCTGTCAAAATTATCACTTAATTTCAAGAGTTTTTTTTTTTTTTTTTTCCCTGGGGTTTACCTCATTGTGTATCTATAGACAGTAATTGCATCTCCTTGAAACCTCTGTTCTGCTGGGCTGAGCTTCTTTTCAGACAGGTCATCCTTTCCCCTAGTCACTATACTAATCACTCTTTGGACCTGTTTGAAAAAAAAAAAAAAAAGGCATTTGCACCCCATCCACAAGGGTGAGGTCTGAAAAGTACCGTATTCAGTGGCACAAATACTTACTTTCCATGCGCCGTTAAAAATATTCTACTCACTATATCTTCAGAGTGCATTTTTGTTTTTCATGGTCTATCTGCACTGGTATTTCATAGTAATTCTATGACTGACTATTACAACTAGGTGGTTTTCCTGTCTGACATTTCCCACTGATGAGCCTACAGCTCATAGCAGATACTTTTCATTAGTCCCTAAGTGTGTGACCTTGCAGTGCACGACCTTAAATTCCATCCCATTTCTATTACCCAGTCTTCAAGGTCATTTAATTCTTCCTGTATAATATTCCAATCCTCCTCTGTATTCATGACATCTCCCAGTTTTGTATCATCAGCAAATTAATTAGTACACTCCTACTTTTTCTGCCTAGGTCATTAAGGAAAATATTAAATAAAATTAATCCCCAGACCAATCCTAAAGGAACTCTGCTTGTAACTTTCCTCCGGGGAGAGAAACAAATCCTTTCAACAAAACCCACTCCTGTCTCCTTTTCAGTCAATTCTTTACTTATCTTGCAGTGCTGATACTTGTCTTTATCTTTTCCAATTTAACTAATAATTCCCCATGTAGCAATGTATTTAAATGCTTTACTGAAGACCAGCTAGGTTGAATCTATTGCATTTGTTTTATCTCAAAAATCTAGTTGTCATTAAAATAAAGCAGATGAGATAGCAAGTTTATCTGCATAATATATATATATATATTTTGATAAACCCATGCTTCATTTAATCCCATTTCCTCATTTGGAGGCTTTTTTCTGATTTCAAAATACAGTCAGTGTCTTCATTTAATTTTTGTGTCAGACGTGGATTATCTTTAATTTCTGCTGTGTCCTCAGTGTGTAGTGATTCTTTGRCTTTTTTTTTGTTTGTTTTTGKTTTTTTTTGTTTTGTTTTTGCTTTGACAATTCTATGTTACGCAATCCTTACTGAATTCCAAGATATATGTTTTTTTCCTAATCTGTCTTCTTCCTATCTCTATATTTTATTAAGCTCTGCTTATTTCTTATATACTGCCTAAGTATATAAGAATAATATAATATAATCTATCTATCTGCAAAGGCAGCAAGTCCCATCTGTTAGCCCTCCTGGCTCAGGACATGTTGGTTAGCAATTATCTGACGTGGAAGCCACTTGTCTACCAGAGTGAGAAATATCTGGACATATTGCTACTATTGCCCAGCTTAGTGTTGCCTAGGCTGGGCAAAAAAAGGTCTTCCA
>NW_028185483.1:8007351-8028663 GCF_003343005.1 Rhea americana
ATATATATATATGTGTGTGTGTACACACACACATGCAAATATATATGCACAATTGTTTGAAAATTTAAAATACTTTTACTGACATTTATTAGTAAAGAAATCAATAGCTTTTACAGTAGAAATGAATCAAGATTTTTCTAGGAAACAGTCATACGAAAATATTAGGAGCCTACTTTATTCTGTGACTTGTTTGCTTATGGTTCACATTAGGATTTTGACTGTGACAGTAACATCACCCTGAGTTGTCATGATTTTTAATTTGGGCACTGGCATGGTGTGTCCTCAGTGGCACACTAAGCCAGAGCTGCAGCACTAAAGACTGTCAGTTGATGTCACTCCCCTTTGCAAGCAAGCTCCTATTTACCTGGATAAGGAAAAGCTCAGAACAATCATCTCAGATGGCAGGAAACATCTAGCAGGCCAGTCAGGGAAAGCTGGTTTCTCGTAAAGCCTTCCTAGTGGCATTTGATTTGACACAAGCCCTGTACAGCTCACTCGATGAGCCAGACTGCACAGATGCTTCCTCCAGTGGGACCTGGAATATAGCTGAAKTCAAGACAACTGCCTTAAGCAGCAGCCTCTAGCGAGTAAGAACAAGTTGCAGATGTCCCTGGCTTGATGGAAAAGGCTGCAGAGGCGTCTGAGCAGGGCAAGCGCAACGCTGCAGAGCAGCGTAGAAAGGCACGTGTTTTTGTRTGAGAGGGTTTCAGGCACCAAGTGGAAGTAAGAGTTATAAAGTAAACCACCAGTAACTCTGGCCATAAAAATCTATGAAGATTTTAGTCTTGGGAATTGTTAGTTTCTGTTATCCCTGTGGTCTAGACTACCCTCTGTGTATTCGAATTCTGTATGTGCACCTACATCAGCCATAGTTCCCCTCACATAGCAGCTGTCCTGAACGGTTGTGTAAAGTTTCTGTCACTGCTCAAAAGCTGCTGTCTTCCAGAAGTAGCTCTAATTCAGTGAAGATTTCAGGCTGCTTCTGCAGTCAGAGCTATGAATATAAGGTCTGCTAAATATGTTCTCTGATTCAAAGTTGATTCAGCATGCAAATATGAGACAATAAAATTTTTTCAGGCCTCTTGGGAGGTTCCTTTGTTTCTCTTAGCAAGTTTTGATGTGTTAAAATTTATTCTTATTTCAACTGTATACATGTGGGAGAAGAGACCCTGCATATTAATTGAACAATCTTAAGCTATGGAGAAGCCAATGCACTAAAATTCAAGGTGAGGGATCTCATAATAGAAGCACAGAACTTGTCATGATGGTTAGACTAAATTTTCTGTAACTGGGCTTCTTTGCTCCAGCATCGGTGAGTGGCTAGAGAAAAGCAGAGACAGCTGCATGCATGAATGAAGTGATTTTTCCTTTGGTTCTCTGACTTAGAAACTAACTGCAGCAGGCATTGCCTCCAGGTTAGCTCGTGTAAAAACCACTGATGGACCAGAACTCCATGATGCTGCCTTGTTGCTTGTTTTTCAGCCCATTTATACTTACAGTCTCCATAGCTTTTGGTTTAAATGATGTCCACAACTGACAGTGTTTACTCCATTTTAAACCTAAAAGGCATTCATTTGCTTTGGGTGCTCTACATCTTGTGTTGTTAGAAATAGTGAATAATTATTCCATTAATATTCTGATATTATTCATGTTTTTTACAGTTTTCTGTCTTATCTCCCCTCTGACATGGCTTTTGCAAGCTGAAGAGTCCTAATCTACTTAAATTTAGACAAAAGCAGTTCCATTTTCCAGTCTTCCCTAAAATCCGTTCCTACACCTTTTTTGAAGGTGGGGTGATCAAAACTGAATAAAATATTCATGACATGGTTTTATAGCAGGTTTCTGCAGGAGAAGAATCATTATTCTGACTTTATTCCTATTCCTTTGCTAATTATAATAGCAATTGATTTGCAGTTTTGACCGCTACTGTTGTTACAGAGTCTCATCCACACTGACTCCAAGACCTCTTACCTGAACATTTTGGAGGCCATCTTTGTTTAGGTTTATTTTCCTCCATACATACTACTATACCTTAAGAGACACTGAGGACGGGATTCAGTTGCCCAAATATAGGCATCTAAAGTCACAGACAAGGAGAATCTTCCTGTCTCCGGTCTGCCAGCCTCATATGGATATGCCAAGTACCCTAGAGCCTCTAAAATGACTCTATAGTGTATATTCCAGCAACTGGAACTCATCCTGAATGTCCTATACCATTTTATCATCCAGTCAGCTTGGAAACCCTATTGAAAGCCTTCACAATCAGCTATAAGGCTGACAGTCTTGAATAATTTTGTACCAGTTACAAACAGTGACATATTCTGAATCATTCCACTCCTTTAACAAAAATCATTTATGAATACACAGACTGCACAAATCCAAGTACAGAGACCTCTGTGATACTATTAACAATATATCTTCGTTGTGAAAATCGTTACTTTATTCCTGTTGTTTGCCTATCTTCAGTTATTAATCCAAGCCTTTGTCTGTTTTCTTCATAAGAACTTATTTTCTTAAAGACCTTTTGGGAGAGGGACCCTCTGGAAGGCAGGGGGAAACCCAGCTACAGTATCTTGATCACTTGATCTTAATTCATATTGTTTATTAAGGTCCTATAGAGTTTTATTTCTTTTCAAAGAGATTGTATTCATATTTCTTATTAACTCATTTGGTATAAAAGCTAAGCTTTAACAATTTCACATTTGAATTCCACCTAGAAAAACACCATCTGACCCTGACAGTTTGATCCTGTTGATTTTATCATATTTGTTCCAAAATCTCTTCTATTGACAATTCAGTCAAAATAGTTTCTCATGTTTGTGTTCTGTAAAAGAAAATCTGGAAGGGATGAATCTCCTGGTATCTTTAGTACTAGATGCAGACTCAAATGCTTAATTTCTCTTCTCTATTGAGACCTTTTACAGTACTTAAATGCTCCATTTATACTTCTCACATTGAGCCCTGGGAAATCCTTTCGGGAATTCCAGGAGACTCTGCTGCACCCCTGGTACTGATTCTGAGGAGGAACAGACCATAAGCTGAGTCTAGCACACCTACYCAATACCACAGTCCCAATCCACAAGACTCAAGTCACAATCCCCCAAACAAATCTTTCTTCTTCACAAACCACTCCCAGCATACACCTATCAGTGTATATATTCAACCCAAGAAAAATTAGAAGTAGATATAGGGATAACAGGTAAACATTGTTTATTGATACAGAAACTTACTGACTCYTAATATAAGAGAGAAATAGATTTTAATTTTCAGTATTTCACCAACCTTAACATCCTTGATCTAACACTCTGTAAAACTTTTTTTTTCTTATGTAGCACCATTGTTTTCATATATATTCAATGCCATTCATCCGTTGCCTGTATAGCAAATTAAAAAGGGGGGAAAAAATGTACACATCTGTGCTCTTCATAAAAATGTAAAATGCCTATTAATTATATATTAACCATGTCTCTGCAACTGCAGGTATAGACTTAAAAAGGAGTTTCATGATAGATGTATCATTTACTGCAGCAAATGGATATTTAAATCCCAGTTGTCTGAAGATGGGGGAATTGAGTGTCTAGTGTCTCTCTAATATCTTACTGAAATGAACAATACTGTTCACTTACTGAAGGAGAAAGAAAATTGCTTGGACAGGTAATATGAATTGCAGACATGTTAGCGATTGCTTTGYTTTGTCATTTCTGGAGTGTCAAGTTTTCTAATCAGCATGATTCACCTCTAATTAATAATATCAATACCCTAAACTCAAATTTTTCTTTAATTGCCTTTTTGTGTGTCCTTTCCATATGCTCTCATCCTAAGACAGTAYGCAGGTTTGAGAGGCCTAAACCATTTATAGTTCAGCAAAGACCTTAAGCTGTTCTTTTCAAGTTTTATTAACAACAAGTTCCAGTTCCATACTGATTTTCCTGCTGTGCATACAAAAATGCCAAAAGCATTTYTGGTGGATGTTAACAAATTTCAACAGCACAAAACCAATCTTACATTTTGCAGATAATTAGACCATCTGAAATAATTTTGAAAAGGTGGTTTCTTTTGTGATCTGTGAGTAATTCACTTTCATGGACACATATCCCATCTTGGAACTGGCTGGGTAATTTACACATTACAAGGCTTCTAGAGATAGTTGGCCATTTATCCAGTGCTAATAAATTGAAAATGTGTGTGCATGATTTAACAGAGAATGGAAGATGTGAATGTAATGCAGGTAATTGCTGAACCAGGCTCTGCTTCTGACAGCTAAAGAATACACGAATAGAGCTATCTGGAGGACACAAGTTACTTTGCATCAACTTTCAAAATGTTGATTTTTCTCTTAACTATTTGAAAACAATCATATGACTAGTTTTGAAAAAATGGTTTGTGTCAAAATGTCTTTTTCCAGACAAAATTGTTCTAGATGTTCAAGTGTGAATTTGTACATGGAGAGGGAATGCAGGACCATATTTCTCTTTCAGCAATTAAAGCATCCATACTGGACTTTTTAGAGACTTATAAAAAACAAGCTTTGCTTCAAAAAAGTAGGCAGATTCTGATGCAAAATGTTTAACTTTCTACAAAAGTGTTTTATTGTTAAAAATATTTCTAGTGATATTATAATATTTCTCTATCTGTGCCATGTCTTGTAATTCTTTTCTGCCAGGCTTTTCATCTCACTGGCCACTGGCTAAACTGATATATTATTTCCAGTGCCTAACTTTACAAAATGCATCATGGATATTTGATTCCTGTTACTGGGAATGAACTTMTGTATGTTCACAAAGAGCTGCTATTTTGAAGATCTTTCTCCTTCAAAGGGGAAACCCTGCCTTTCCTTACCAAGCTGCCATTCCTGTCTCTGCCAGCACCAGGTATTTTGAAAGTTATAAAGTTTATGGGAGAATAAGAAACCTGAGAGTTCTTTAGCAGAGGTAGAAATTTAGGAGAGAAAAGGAGACATGGTTGAAGAGCAAAGGAGTTCATAAAGTTTGTGTGTGCAGCATCCTGGTGCATTGATGATTCAGATTGAATGTTCCAGGAGCTCTAGGTATTTCAACTAACATTAGAAATGGCAAAAGGTAAAGTAGCAGAAGTGACACATTTTTTTTTGATGCAAGGTCTAACACATGACCTTGCAACGGCAACATCCTATGACAATATGACACTGACCTACTTACCCTTTCCACAATTAGCACAAATTATTTGATATTTTCTCTTCCTAAATTACACCAGTCATACTCAAAGAAAATATTTTCTTCATTTTTTTCTATGCTTTCTTTGCTCTTGCTCTATCTTTTTCATACACTATTTGGTGTTGAATTTCTCCCAGCTCAACCATTTTTAAACCAAGATGAATGAAAAAGTACAAAGCTTGAATTACAACTCCTAAGCAGGAAAAAGGAGAAAGAAACTGAGCTGTGAGGGGCAAATGTCATACTTAAGTAGTGATATCTTGTAAATTCTGTAACACTAAAACCAGCTTGAAATTGTGTCACAGTTACCATTACAGAAATTGAATTGTAATTATTCAGAGAGCGAGCAAGTATAAGCATTGCTGTTCTTATATACAAGCAACATTAGCCACAGTAAAGAGAACCAGGCAAAATACAAACCAACTGCAGAAACACTGTTATCTCTAAGTTTTCTTAGGTAAGAAGTTTYCTAAAGTATGACCACAGGTTTTAGTCTCCACTCAAAATATGGAAATGAGGAGAAACGTCCCTGACGGTGGTCAGGTAACAAAGGCATGAAACAGGTGTAAAAAGATTGAGACTTAACTGAGCAGGTTATAAATTCCTGTTTAAAAGCAAAATAATCAGAGGAAAGATTTTTTTTTTTTTTTGTTTGCTTGCTATTCAAAATAATTTCCCTGAAGAATCATAGCACTAAAATTTTCAGTTGTTCACTTTCATTTCCCAGGCACTAGTAGCAGAAACACTGTACACATACTTTGTACTGAGCAGACAAAACATTTCAAACACACCTCAACCTCTCCTGCCTTCCTTCTTAATTCAGACACTCTGGAAACGGTGTCATTCTTACCACTCCTCCTATTATTTCTGCTCCACATCTCCTGTGGCTTCAGATCTTCCTGCCGCCCATCCAACATGGTCTTTGAATATCCCTCAACAACTCACACCATCCACCGGCATCAGAATCAGCCCTTAGCAGCCCAGCACCACTTTGGAAAGTGGATGTCATTGTTACCCTTGATCACCAGTGGAGCAGGAGATCTGTGTCTGCTGAAAAGACGCTTAACTCTTCAGTACAGCCTTAGTTCACGGTGGTTTCTTTTCTGTCTCCTGATATTTTATTACAGCAGAATAATTTTAATTGGCACATGCTGGYGGAAACAAAACTGCATCTGTTGAGGGCCAGATTCTAGCACTCTTGCTCAGGTGGCACAGGTCCCTTGTTCTGGAGCAGGCCCATGGAAATCAAGGGATCTGCCCAATTGTTAGAGGTTCATAGGAACACATTGTTCTGATAGGTATTCACTTTTATTCCATAATATGCTTTAAAAATACACACTGTACAAACCATTAAAAAAAAAAAAAAAAAAAAAAAACTTCTATTAAAGTAAGTTTTGCCATAATAGAGCAGAGAAGCAGCAGGAAGTGAACAAAGGGCTACCCAGCACGACACTTATGCTAGCAAACACCAATTCACACCTGTTAACTACTGTGAATAAAATCTTTGGAATCAGTTCCTCAAAAAAGTCAAAGAAAGAAAGTAAAACTGTTCACCATGAAAGAAAATGGGAACTTCAGGTGTGCTGCTGAAAGCTTAGGGAGTCAGATCAGCATTTATAATCAGTCACTTCTGAGACTACCTGAAGGAATGGAAGGAGAGGACTTGGCAGGTATACAAAGTATACATAAGCATGTAAGAATTGATCCTCATAATTTTGAAGTGAAATGGAGGATAATCCCACCGGGTCCAGGCAAAGATACAATATTCTGAACTAAAAGTTCAGCAAGAGCTTTGGATCCGGGAGATAATTATAAGGCTGCCTGACCTAACTGACTCAATCTAATGAAATGAGTATGGCTAAACTGAAGAGAAAAGAAAAATATACAGTGAGAATCAAAACAGGGTTCCTGATCTGTGACTGCTATTCATATTCTTGTGAAAAGAGACATACCATTGTCAAAGGCTTTTCCATTAGTAGGAAATAATGGGAATTAGCTTTCTTGGCTATATACAGCCAAGTAGAGTATAAAAATGTAACTGGACAAAGTCTGATCTCATTGATATCTCCACACATCTGGAGACAGTTACCTGAAACCTGTCAGTAAAGACTGAAGTTATTGTATGCAGGATATCTGCTTAAGATTCTATCGACATAAACTGAATGTTCAATCATTAGTGTTGTTTATCAATCTAAAGTTCAGTTATGCATTCTTACCTTTGTGGGGATCATACTCTTCATCAACCTGCATAAGTGGTACAAATCTGTCTCCTCATTATTAATAATATTTCACCATTTGGAAGAGAATGTAGAAAGACTTAGGATTACTGAAGGACCTATGGGCTTATATCTTACACATGTTAATCTGCTTTACATTAGCCCTGGACACAAAGTAAGCTTAAACTAGAAAATCTAGCTGTGGGAAGTTTGACTTGGTGAATTTTCTAGCAGCACGGGACTGCTTTTCCAACAACTGTTGCAGGAACATGCCACTGGAAAAGGATGRTGTGGCTTGGATATCCACACTCTTGACATTTCTTGGCTCCCCAAGCTGCCCAAAGGGCCTGCTTACAGCGTAAATCTGGAGACTGTATCCCATTCTCTGTCATTTTCACATAGAAGAATTCTTAAACAAGGGATATTTCAGCAGGCAACTGCAAGGTATAGTACTTAATGTGCAAACTCAGTACAGAAGAACTCCAACTGAAGTGCATCAGCCTCAAGTGCTTTTCCCTCAAGCAGTGGTCCTAAGTTCTCCACAGAAGAAAACTTACTGAACTATGTCTTTTTAAGCTTTCAAGAAGAGAGCCCCAAATCTAAACTGAATGAGGGTGTAAATAAACAAGCAATAACTCCACTAAAAGTAAGCAGTTGCGCTGCCCTAGAAGAGCTAGAGAGAATCTGAACAACACAGTCATGACAAAAAAGTTCCTATATTTTTTAGGTCTTTCGTTGTAAGACCATTATCCCTTCTCAGTGGCTTTATTTTCAGCAGCAAACTTAATATTGGTCTTTGAAGCTTCTCTTGAATAACTTCCAGTATGGGCATATATGGAAACCAAACCAGAACAATCAAACTTCAGGTTTCCTTATTAACATATTTCTAAGCTATTTTTCTTATCCTCAGGCCCCCATTCATCCTTTTCCCAAGTCAGTTTCATTCCCGTCTTCTCCCTGGATGATTCCCTCCCAGCAGGCAGAAAGGGACCACTTTCAGTCAGCTCCTGCTGTGCGTCACTTGTTCTTGTGCAGTCTTTTCCTTGAGGCTCCTTTGAGCGACTCAGCCTATCCATATCTAAAAGAACATTTTCTCCTGCCACACAATTGCTTCCACTTTAATTTCCATAATTCCATGTMATTTGGTGGCTGGATTTGGTGAAAATTCATTTTTGTTGGAAGCTGATCTGGTGCCTATTCTAAATAATTTTGGACTCAGTTCTTGGATCTCATTGGGATCTGGTGTTTTCCAAACGCCTTGTGAGGTACATCATAAGGTGCTTTGGTTTTGCCAAAAAAAAATCCATAAGAATTTGTCAATRTTTAACTGTTGGATATCTCCATATTTCCTTTTTACTTCTTTGAAACTATGAGCATCTAGGAAGGTATGGTGATCTCACTCTGGTACAGCAGAACCTTGATGGACTCCTGTAATCAGACAACTTTGATTTTCAAGTATGAAACTCACAAGAGCTCTTGATTGTGGTAAATAAATAAAATTAATAATAATAAAAAAAAAAAATAATAAAAAAAAAAACACAGAACCCTCTTGCATTTTAGAACTTCAGTTGTTACTACAACCTCCTGCAGATGACTCTGGGGGACTGCAGGTGARGAAAGGAATGAAGTTCAGCAGGTGATGCATCAGGTGCCAGGCTTTGGCATTGTTATTTATTAGATACTATAGAGCATTCCCACAGGCTAGTTCTGATTCAGTTCATTTAAGCCAACGTTATTCATAATCTCCGCCTTATTCAGCTCCTGGTCTTTCCTGACTACAACCACATAAAACACACACATTTTCCTCTTGTGGAAACATTTGCTAAGGGAGGAATAAACTTATTACTGGAGGCCTCTTGGAAAACAATCCGGGACAGTGGTGAAATAGGAGATGAGTAGAAAGGGTCCCAGTAGAAGGGGGACAAAAGAACTGTAGTCACACATCTGTATGCCAGCACGAGCGGTGTAAAGTGGCTGCGTTTTCTCAGGCTCTATTCAGATGCAGTGTCTAAGTCGGGATTCATAAGACACAGGCTGAAATCCTTCAGTCCACCACCTGTTGGTGCCCTTTGCAAGACACAGTTGTACCTTTCTCCTTGACCTTGATATAATCAAGATTTTGCTTTTGAGGTAAAATTGATCAGCCTCCTCCGGATTCTTTTGTTTGCCAGGCCAAAATGACTCTTGAAAATCACGGAGATCTTTTTGTTTTTCTGTGGTCCCTTTACATAACTCCACTTAATTATGTCTTTGGTTAACATTTTTACTTGACTACTCGTATGGGTAAACATAACATGTTTCTAAGTAGACTGCACTTTCTTTGATACTCGCAACACTTTCACCAACATTAACTTACTTTTCCTCAGGAAAGATGACAAAAACAGATGCCTAAATTGTATATATATATATATATATATATATATATATATGTATATACACACGTATATATATAAAAAAGAATTGGCACAACCAAGCCAAATTAATTTAGGAAAGAATATAAAAATTGAACTTAAAGAACATTTTCAAAAAATTCCTTTCCTAACCTTATGTTTGAGCAAACTACAAATGTTTCCTTTCTGCATTTTCTGAGGATACAAAAGGCAAATATAACCATAGTAAACTTTCATTAGTATACAGTAAAGCTGAATATCCTACGATGTCATAACTGTATTAATGGTATTTTGTGATATTAATTTTAAAAAGTCTAAGAAAACTAATATTACATATTTATTAGCATATTACTCAAATGATTTATAACCTCAGAGATCCCTGCAGTACTGCTGAAAATTTTACCATTCATTTTACTGGGCAACAGCATAACATGACACAAACTGCTTTTCTTGTTTACTTACACTTCTCGCGAGGTTGTGCAATCTTTTCTTTCTGCCACTAGATCTACTTTCTTTTTGCCCTTAGGACTCATTTACACAATTGCCTGAATGCACTTGTCTGAGGGAAAAAAAGAAAGAAGTAACAATATCGGTTCAAATTTTGGAAGTTTCTTACACGTGCAAGTCTTTCTTTTCACACAAAAAGGCCCATTGTCTTTGGGAGACCTCAAAAATAAGACCTTACAGGCACAAGGCCTAAAGACCAGCCTCGTTAGCTGTGCAAAGATCCTGCAGGAAATTTTTATCAGGACTGGAAGTGGAGTTGGCAAATTGGTTTAAATTAGCCACGCCTGGCTGTATATAAGGGAGTCTACACTTGCATATCCATTTTTTTTAARCCAACACTTCTTTTGGACTCTTAGATAAAAGAGTATAAAGTGGGCATTCTCCACTTGACGCAATTTCACTATACAGTGATTCCCATCAATGTATAATTAAAAGTGGATTTCCTTTCCCCCCGTTTGGCTGAGGTGGGGGAGGGTCTGCATAAACCTGGTTGATGTGAAGTGAACAAAGAGAACTTTCATGAGTCCTCCTGCAAACAGTCTATCAGTTACAATTCCTAGTGTTCACACTGCTGCACTGTTCAAAAGGAGCTCTGAAAAAAAAGTCAAGCAGGGGGTCCAAGAAAAATTCAACCCGCATGCCAACTAAGGGAAAGAAAGAGAAGGCAGGAAAAAAAACCTAGCTTTTGTTGTAAAAAGAACTAATGAAGCTGCTCTTAGAACTGTCCATGGTGACACAACAAGACTGCGCACCCACACACATTGTGAGCATGCCAGTCACCCACRGTAATGAGAAAAGGAAACACTGTGGGCAAAGGAAATATATGAATACATTGCTTTTATGGTTTAACTGTAGGGAATCGCAACGCTGGCCCACAATATCTTGTGCCAACTTCCAAATGTGGTAAAGTAATACATAAGGTTGTCTACTTATATTTTTCTTACAGACAAGATGGACTGGTGGGGGGTAAAATCCCATTATCATTATAAATTGCTAATTAAATAATTATCAATTAGATGGGCAGACAGAACTCATTCCAATGAATTCCTTAGAGGGCTTTCAGTAAAGAAAAACAGTAATTTTGATTATTTTTTTTATCCATACTTCCTGCCTAGGGGCTCTAAATAGAGATGATGTATGGTGTATCCCATGTTAGACTTTCACACAGTATATYCCATGTTAGAGCTCAGGGACAAACACTGAACTTTGGAGCGTATATAGATCTTTTTTTCAGTTTTTCAGATAAATGGCCTTAATTTCAAGACATTAATTAGAAACCCTGGGTTATTTCCTAAGGAATAAAAATAATACTTTCCAGACTTTTACATGGCTTTGAAAAATCACTTTTTCCAAGTAACTGATTTTTTTTAATATGTCACTGCATATTTTCCCTTCCTTGCRTAATCCAGAATTTTGTTTGAAATAAAATATTAAAATATTTAATRCAGATAAATATACAGATATTAGGCATGACTGACTACAGTGCAAGGAGTATTGTTAATGAACTTTGCTCTTTTCATTAATACTAAAACCAATTCAAAATTAAACCATATGCCCATAGGTTTTAGCTGTCAAGTTTTCAGATCAGCCACTTAGGCAAAAATATTGTTGTCACAGAACTGAGCAACAGAAATGATCCTGTCCTGTCCTGTAACCCTCACTCATGTGAGTAATCTTTCCTGAGAATGGGGTCCCACTGGCTTTAATAAAACTTATTCAACCATAACCAGCGATTACTCACATGTGTACAGAGTGATTGTATCTACATTTTTTCTGATTCAAATTGAGTTTCTAGCACAAATAAAAACTAAAATGATGCTACTTATAAAAGCCTTAGAGGTCTGAAAAGGAATATTTTCTAGGAACAGAAGTTCTGCAGACTGAAATGAAGAATCATGCTAATGTCTGGAACATAGTTTTCATTGCCGGCAAACACCAACAAAAAAGRAGGAACGGAAATGGTAACGTGAAAGATGGACTTTTAATTCTAAAGCCAGGAGCATTTAAATATGAATGGGGCTTGCTGCAGCCCTCTATCTTTTGTCAGGAAATATGAAGCCCTGGAACTCCTTTTGTTGYCTTCTTTGTTAACAGTATGAGGCTGAAACGAGTTAGATGGTTTGTTTCATTTTCAAGCCCAATCACAATGAGACTCTCAAAAATAAATGCTGATAAATACATGAAAATGCTGAAGCATTGACAAAGCAGAGAAAACTTTCTTTTTTAGAGTCATCTGCCATGAGATGACTTACTAGAGACTTTGAATCATGGTTAAAAACAAACAGTAAGGTACATTTTTAAGGTTTATAAAGATAATTATAGTACAAAAATAAAATATCATTATGGGAAAATATTTGAGAACAGTGATTATAAAATACTTTTGGCAATAYACACCTCTCTTCTTCCTATTTTGCTATTCATCTATGTTAGTTTCTGGAAGACCACAGATCCCAAGGGAAGTTCCTCATGGTGATGTTCTCTAATGTAATTTACTTTGAGGACTACTTAATGGGGAAAGGTGCCTACTACGCTTTGTTATTGAGTTTTTGTTCATGGTTCAGGATTGATCCACTTGAGTCTTTCAGCAGGGAGTAGTTTTCCAGTGTGGCACAGCATGACTCCAAATCAATAAGGTTAATAGATGTGGTGGTCACACAGTCAGAGGTGATGTGCCTGGCATTTTCGGTGCCAATGAAGAAAATTTCTGATGACGAGATGTCATTTTTGTGCCGGCAGTAATGTCATCCTGATTACCTAGAGCACATAGCCAGTTAGTAAGTTAGCAAGACTGCAAATGGCCCATTAATCTGAATTATCTTTACAAGAACCATTTCAAAAAATTTTGCTTGTGCCCAAATTGCTGCCCTCTGTGATTCTTGAAATGCCAACAGCACATTTGCCATAAAAAAACGACATTGCTGTGTAAGAGCGACTAAATGGGAACAGCTAGCCTGGAACTTCCCTGTATATTTTTTAACTCTCAACAACATACTATAAAACCTGCAAAATGCCAGGCTTTAAAAGTCAGAATGAGATACATAATATTTTTTAAAAATAAATACACTATATGGTTTCCCATTCACAAGAGAGAAACAAAAAAATTAAACCACGGGGTAAAAATTTAATGCAATATAATACCACTAAAATAAAAGTAATAATGTCAATGCCACRTCTACTAACGTAATGACTTTTTAAAATATGCAGACTCTTAGCAGTGCCTCCCAGAGCATTAACAGGTATACATTCCCAGATGGTCTGTCTTGTGGASTATACTGGAAAGAGAAATATGTTTAATATTCCAATATCTAAACATCAGTAAAGTGTAATTCAGAGTGACACTGAAAGATGTGCTGAACAGAATACAATTTATTGTGACTTTAGTTGATAAATGACACTAAGGGAAGGAAGGATTTCTATGATTAAATAATTAACTAATATGAAACATTGATTTCCTATTTGATATTGTTGTGATATCACTTGTCAGTGATATTACTAACAGAGATATTACTTAGAGAACTCAGTGCAGTCTCTAATAGCAACAATAATAATTTGCATTATGATAACACTATCAAAGCAGAGAACAGAGAGCAAGATACTATGTGAAGCTACAGTACCAAAGCATCTCTGTCCTAAACGGTTCACAGTTAAAATTTTGAAGAAAAATAGTAGGATTAATGGAAGGGAAGTCTGTGCAACAGACTGGATAAAGTGATGATTTATATGAGGCTTGTTCCACATTAACTTCCTCCCACTATTTCTACCACTTGATAGCTGCCTTGGAGTGAATGTGCTCTGCCTCAGCTATTCCTAGCATCTTTGCAGTGCTTCTAGGTAGCTGTTTATCTGAAGAGCTAAATTCTATTCCAATTTACATCAAGAACTCTCATTTTCTAAGAGAATAAGTTTGGATTTTTTTGGCTGCTCCATATATATTAATGTTGTCCAAAGGAAGTTGAGCATGCACCATGGAAGCAATACAGCACATTAAATGACGATTTTACTTATATTCTGGCATGCTCATTAAACATGTTAAATAGTAGAACGTATTAACTTAACTTGAAAATGCTGAAGGACTGGAAGAGGCTAGATTAAAAAAAAAATTACACTGAAAAGATCCTCCTTAATTGAGTTGTAATCAGTTAGTATTGATCATTAGTCCTTTTTTATCAGCATGATGAAGATAATGATGATAATGATGATGATGATGCAATGTGCAACATTTGGATCATAAAAGAATGATGAAAAATTGTTTAAATATTTGATGATAATTCTTTTTGGGTGGAAGGTGATATAAGCTGTACACCATCATCTGTTACTCTCAAATTCATGATAGAGCTTGGAAACATGTTGAATAAGCAAGATTTCCATTTTTAGTATACTTTTCCATGTCTACTTTTAAAGAATCAGTCAATTACATGCAAAAATGGAAAGTGGGTATATTTGGGGGAAAATACTTTAAAAAAGTGTTATTTTCTACCTCAGTCTTTCAACAGGAAAGCAGTTCTTTTGCCAGTTAAACATTCAAAAATCATGTCTCATTTGAATAAATTAACATATTTTGTGGCAAAAATTAATTCCAAGGAAGGAACAATAAATAGGAAAGCAATTTAAATTGTGTATTTTACAGGGAAGAAAAAAAAAAGAAAACCCAACATTGTCATGCGCATGACAGCTCAGCTAATTTGATGGGCTTTGATGTTAATTTAGGGTTTACTTTAATTTCAAAACATATTTTTTCACTTAATAAGGGAAACAAAAGAAACTTTCAACCAGTTTGTTATCTGGGAATGTTTTGGCTTCTCAAATGTGAGAACATGATTGTTTTTATTTCCAGGAGGAGATAATAACACTGAAGCAATAAAAAAGAGTCAAGGCAGCTTGCACAGCACAGGAAGTTCACAGCCAGAGACTTAATTTCCCACACAATGTACTGTGCAATGGGCCCATTAACATAGATGAATAGGCTCTTTAAAGGGTTTTTTTTCCAGATATGCAGCTGCCGCTGAATGGTGCTATGTTAATAAGGTACTCACATGCCTATTCTTCAGGTACTCTGGCATTCTCTACCTAGGTAATCTCCATATAGGAAAAGCTATTAGGGGTTGTATCTCCTRCCACACCTTCAATTATTTTAACACCTGCACTGATAATCCAGGCAAGGTAAACTGGTAGGGGGCCAGGGGTCTAAGTCCATCCTCTTCCCCCTAAAAAGTCACATCTTGGGGGGAGGGGCTGAGGGAGAGGCAAAAAGAAAAAAAAGTAAAGTCACTTTTATTACACATCAGTGGGAACATTCTGAAAAAGCTTTCATGCCTAGGAAATTGTTATTTCTTCAAACAACTGACAGCCTGCAGAGGAAACTCTAATGGAAATCCAGCTCATGCATTGTTATGCATGGCCCTCATGTAGATACATGGGGGTGGATTAAGTTAGCTTCCAAAGGCTCTATTGTGTGCAGCATTAATTTGCAGTGCTCTTGATATTTGAGTTTGAAGGTTTTACAACCTTTGTGTTTACTTAGATGCACTATATCCTAGGTTTGTTTACTTCCTTCCACGATCTCCTATTACCCTGCAAATGTTACATTTATCTTTATTAACTTTCAGTGTGTTGCTATCAGTCACAGAGAAGGAAATAATTACAGCCTCCTTGAGATGTATTAGTTTTAGAGGGTTTTTTTTTTTTCCTTCCTGGTCAGTTCTGAGTTATCCATCTGTTAAAACACTGGCCTTCTTTGTAAATCCAGTAGGTTAAAGATAAGAATAATGTGTCTATTATTATTATTATTATTATTATTATTAAATAATGATTAAATCATAAAGAAATATATTACATTTTCTATGATGTCATATATGTACAAATAAATAAATAAATAAATAGTCTTCCAACAGATTGCAGATCTGACACTGGCACTTCACAATGAGCACAATCTTTCCACCATTTCCTAAGAATTCATTACAAAATTATATGCTATAATATAGAGCTCTTCTTCCAATATTAAGTTGCAAAATACAAATGAGATTTTTCCTATGATGCTTTAACTTGTGTTATTGTTTTCCTATAAAGCTTCATATACACTGTAGACAGGCATTTTTGTAATTCTACTTTCCAGTGAGATTTAGTCAGAAGATCCTAATAGCTTTTTATTTGAACTTGTCAGAGATGTCTAGAAGTGTTAATTTTTCAACACTGAACTAAGAACTCAAAGTAACTTGTACACTCAGAAGAAGCTAATCTGAAGTAAAGAGCTCAATTGAATAAAAATACCTTATGCTCTAGTAACTCAGGTTATATGCGGCTCCCTCCCTCCTCTCCCCTTTTGTATGGAAGTCAGCCAGTCAGACATTTTTGTATTTTAATAACATARAACTGATTTCTTATGGAAATAAGTGCATCACAGTATTTTGGGTCCAAGTAGTATCACGTGCACGGTTTACTCAAACCCTAACAAGAAGGGAAGACCTCTGAAAACTACAGCAAGTTTTGAGTCCAGGTGTTGATGCCACATAATATATTAAAAGAAAATAAATCRCCTTCTTCAGGGCTCATTCATTAAGGGCACAACCACGGAAACAGCTGCCTTTAAGACTCACTGGTTGTTAAGTTGGGAGAGTCTGTTAGTAACCTGTCTCTGAGTGAGAAGTGCCGACCAAATGACAGGAGCCACTGACCTCAGCTGTTGAAGGAGTGAAGATCTTAATCCAACCTTTGGGGCTCAGGATCTTTTCTAATGTCCTAGGAAATGATAAAAGCAGGAATAGAAGTAACTGCATTTCACAGAGCTGTTTGAAGTACTGTGGTACTACTGGCATTGTATAAAACAATAGCACAGCTTCCTCTGGAACATGATAAAAGTATGTGAAACCGTGGCTGGTTTAGAGAATATAGATCTAGTGCTTCTGTTCTCCTTGTTTTGTAGCACAAGGACAAGTGATAATAAAGAGATGAAAATTCCAAAGAAAACTCTTTTCTTTTTTCTTTCTTTCTTTCCTCTTTTCTTTTCTTTTTTTCTCTTTTTTTTTTCCTGCTTCACTCTGGATATTTAGGCTGTTGATATGCAATACCATCACTGAAGCCGGATTAAATTTAAATAGATTAAAAACAGAAGCCAGATGTTTGCACAAAACAAGAATCTACAACATTACACGAGTTAAGCTGAATTACTAGCAAATAAGGAGAAAACTGTGTTTGGGACAGCATAGTCCTTATTGGCTATCACAAAATTTGGTATCTTTAGCTGAACATTCTTGACTCCAGCTGCCATCAGAGATATGGTGCTGCAATATACAATATTGAACTCCTACCTTGCTGTGTTCCTATAACATCTCTTATCCTTAATCACTACTAGTCATACTCATGCCTTTATCTTGACCCAAACCATAAGACCTAGAGAACTATGAGAACTATTTGCTTTTCTTTTTCAATCATCATAGATAACTGAGGTTTTCAAAAAAAAAAAAAAAAAAAAAAAAAAAAAAAAAAAAAGTGAGAGAACTTAGTAAACATCAAAAAGCTCAATCTGCTGTCATGAAAGTTGGTAAAGTTCATCTGGTCACAGGTAAGTTATGACATTTAAACTTTTCCCACAAGTTATCAAAGACTGGATTATTAAGGCAAAACCATTCCTTCCCCCTCCAGCAAAACTCACCTCTATATTAGAAGTGAAAGTAGGGGCCAGGAGTGATTGCTACAATTAGGCAGACATTGCAGGCTTTCCTATGCAGCTTTTGCAATTGTGAATACATTTTTGATCCCTAATCTCAGCTTTTAAATGGCAGATATTATTCTGTAGGTCTGTTGACAACAACATATTTGCAGGCATGTGAAGCTGCCTCCTACTTGAATATTTTTGGAACATTACCATATACTCTGTGTCTAAGTATTTCTCTAGGAGAGTGACTATGTATTTAATATATGAGGCATGAGCTTAACCTATTGCATGTTAATTTTGTGCAATTTTTTATAGCCACTCCATATTCCACATGAGAGAATCTGTATATAAAGAGTACACTATAAATCAGAACTGGACTCCTCTATTTTTTTGCCTGTGTTCTTCCAAGAAAGATGTGATCTGAAATGTGGTGCTGAATCCTCAGCATATTAGAGGAAGGAGCCTGATTTGTCCTTGCTTTCAGAATACGCACAGTGTTTTGACGAACTAGGTCTCCATCAAGCCTTTGCCAACTGAAAGATGGACAATCTACTCCAGTGCTCGCAGTAACCCAGGCCTATCTGTTGACTGCAGTCACCGCAGCAGGGGAGCTGCAGGACAGGCTACACCAAGAGGCATGGARGTAGCCTTGTCTTCAACTTCCCATCTCTCTAGACCCAATGAGGAACAGGCCAAAGAAAAAGCTTTTGCTATTTTGAGCACCTTTTAAAGATGAGAAGCAATCTCCTTCTGACTGATACAATATTGAATATTGAMTGAATACCTGGGGCTAACTGTGAAAGGGAGGAGATGGAACCAGGCAGGTTTCTGTTTAGGGAATGAACAGGCACCATGAGCCTTTGGAGCAGATTACCTTCCCGGAGGTCTCTGAACGTGATCAGCTGACAGATTCCCAGGAAACACAGTGGTCAGAGGAACTATAGGTCAGAAGAAGATAATTTGAGGTAGACAATTTGTATGGCTGAGATGGGAAAAGACACTTTTCAAAGCTGAGGGATGGTCAGTTAGAGTTTTGTTACTAACCTAGGAAAATCAAATATGGAAGAGTATTTAGAGCAAGAAAGAGAAAGTAGGAGGGATATACAGATACTGATGAGAGAGTAAGAGCAATTAGAAAATAGCTAGTCAAGAAGAGGAAAAAAGTTTAATAAGAGAATCATTGTAAGGAAAAAAAGGGGAAAAACAGAAATCAATATATCAAAGTAGAGAAAAGAAGTGGAGAACAGTAAATTTCTGCAGACAGAGTACACTACAAATTGTGGAAAGAGGGTGCATGGGTGACAATTAAGAGCACATGCGAAGGAGCACAGTGAAGGGATACCTACCTCATTTGGAGAATGATACAACTCTTGCAAGAGAGAGCAATATCTGTGTTCTATGTATTGATGTGAAATGTGAAAGAGCAAATAATCCTCTGTCTCTGATTCTCTTTTCTGTTTCTCCATATTGCCATTGCTCAGTGTCATAAGCACTTTGTTAACCAGGCTACGTCTTCTTGAAAGCTTGTCAGGCACTGACCCACTGAACACAACGAGCCTCTTCTGGGTGCACCAGGTTGCAATGACACCAGGTTGCAATGACCAGTCCTGCAGAGCGGGACTATCCAGGACTTCACTAAACAGAAAAGTGGGAGAATAACATAGCAAAAACAGCCAAGCAAGAGGAGTCCCAGTGACAATCTTTTACACATGGAGCATGTTAGGGTGCCATAGATTCTGCTTCGTTTGAAGAGCGGACACTACAGCGTGTAAGCACACACCTGCACCCACACACACTGCCAGGTCTTTTTTCCCTCTGTGCTAGTGATTGCTTTGCTCTGAAGACCTAACCATAGCAGGCCTGTACAAGCTTAATTATAACTCTCCTGTTTTCCAGTCTTCAAAACAGCACGCTCTGTACAAGTTGTTATTAGTCAGATGGGAGGGAGACAGGACCATGATCGTCTCCTTTCCTACTGCACTGCAGATCCCTGCTCTGCTCCCCACCATAAAAGCTGGGCTGTCATGAGGCTCCTGTGATATAATGCAGGAATGTTTTTCCCGACAAATCACCCCAATTTTACATTATTTATTGATTATTTAATGGAAAGCTGCCTTCACTAGGGAAAGTTGTAGCTAATTAACTATCAAACAATTAGAAAAAAAAGTGTTTTGTGCAGATTTTAGAGGGCAAAACTGCAGCCTCAGACTCTGCCTTGGAGCACTTACATTTGGGCTGTCCTCCTGTAGATAAACTCTGYGGGTCACTGCTTATTTTTGCACTTCAGTAACAGAGGGTCTATGTGTGCAAAATAGGCCCATGCTAGTTCCCAAAGGCAAACCTGCTTCCTCATACAGGCCAAGACAGGTTATCTTAAAATTAAAGCTTRTTTCCCTATACTGCACAATGCCTACAAAATTCTAGTATAAGAAGAGGAAGACTAGATAATCCATTTTCTTGTCTGCCAAAAAATATTTCAACAATAACTTGATTTCTTAGGGACCAATGAAAATTACAGGATCTCTCTCTTTTTTTTCTTTTCTTTATTCCTTTGTAAACACAGACTGACACATTAACAAGCAAAGGAGCAGTGTGATCCCAGTAGTCTGCATCTTTAACACTGGAGTCTGCATCTCTATCACTCTGCTGCTCCTGGAGGCAGCTCTTAACTGCAAACTCCAGTGTGATGTGGCTCAGAGACAACCAGCCTCGTTGCTGAGCACTCTGATTTTTTTGCAGCAACCAGGCAGCTTGCTCAAACCACCACAGAGCAGGGGCAGAGCTGGCAGGAAGCTGAGGTAATAATTTTTACACTAAATATCTGGCAAAAATGTGGGGTATATGTGCAGGGAGAAGGGACACAAGGGAAGGGAGGAGCTGCAGAAAATGGCAGTAGAAAAATAAGAAACAGCCGTTTAAAATATTTTCAGCCTTTTCCAGGAAGGTGTGACATTGCAGCAATACTGAAGACATAGCCAGGAAGGGAGGAAGACTGCACAACTTCATCCTGCACATTTTGTTCTAATGTTTTTTCCTTTTTCTGTTTGTTTTGTTTTTAGGTTAGCTGCAAAGTTTTGCAAAAGACTCTCACTATCAAAGTCAACTGCAAAGAGTGGGTGCTGAGATGGTGCTTCTTATCTCTGGCCATTTTTTTTTCTATTTTGTTCTTTTGACAAGGGCTGCTAAGGAAATAAGGCCCCATGTAATTTCCAGCAATGACAAGTGAATCGGTTCTATTGCTTAAAAAAAAAAAGAAAAGATTCCCTCATTTTCATATTTCCATATTTAATTTTTGCACTTGCATGAACGTTTCTGTTATCTTTCAGCCACATGTTGCTATTTGTCTCTGTAGTGGA
>NW_028185483.1:8028793-8145009 GCF_003343005.1 Rhea americana
AAAAAAAAAAAAAACCAACCCTCCAGTCCTCGGTGAAATAAAGAGAGCTGGCATGCTGGCATGCTGCATGCTTTGTGAGACGTGTGAGACGGCTCCATGCTCACGACCACCTCGTGCAGCACGTGACGCAGACGTGCAGTACCACACACTTCCAGAGCTACGTCATGTGGCCRGCGCAAAGTCCCACAGAAGATCAACAGGCATGGGTGAGGAAGGGCATTGGGTGGCTGAAAAAGCTTAGCAGCCACTGGCCGTTCCAAAAATCCACCAGATTTGGCCGACTCAACGCTGTTTAACAACCAGCCAGCCACTATGCAACTTCCACAGCATGCAAGCGCCAAATCTTAGGTAGGGGGAGAGCTCTGAGATTTACGAGTCCATTCTGGGCAATCTCACTGCGTTTAGACTGTTATATATGTGAGTCACCCTTCAGCTATCCGACTTTCAATGAGATTCAGGCTCCTAAGATATTTGGGTGCTTTCAAGAAGGTTGCACGCAGCCACGAGCAGCCAGCCAAGACTCCCTCATTCAGTCAGCATTAGTGAGGCAGCTCGTTGTTGCGATACATCTGAACCCAGCTGCAGTAGAGCTCGGACAGACRTTATTTTTGTTGCGCTTGCTGGCAGACAAGGTTTCAGACAGACTCTGTTTATGATTTAGTTCTGGTCTACATGTTCAGGACTCAAAATCCTTCTGCAGCCAAGACAGGGACTGCCTTCAACAGGAGAGAGAATAAATGCAATCAGTTTTCTGTTTGAACAGTATTTGGGTTGTCGTTTTGTCAGTGGAGCGCAGCCATTAATGTTCTGCTCCAGTCTGCACCCAGCCTGCAGACAGCTCTGGTTTGTCCACGTAAAATGTACGCACTGAATTTGTCCTGCCAGTTTCTCTTCTGCAGAGAGGTCATACCTCCAGCTCCAAGGTCTCACTGTTGCTGCTGCTGCCCAATCTATCAGTGGTGCTGCCCTATAAAAGTCATGCTCTGTCCCTGTCTTGGGGGAAGGAATGTTTGATATATATATTTTTCCCCCCTGTTGACAGATTTGGAAAACGATAAGAAACACAACAGCATGTGGTGCGTACTCACCTGATCTGATATTGACCTCCCTCCTGCTCCCATTCTTAGTTTTCTGAATCTCAATATTTACAAGCCTTTGCTTCACAGTACCCATGGGCCAGCCAAGTCACCCATCGGTGGTTCCCAAAGTTTTTACAGTAGAGGAACCTACCTTCTCCCATATCATCCTCCTTCCCTTCCTCACCCCCTGCTGGTTGGCCAACTTCCTCCCATTGATTTTGGCTGCACAACCTGACAGTTTTATTACATCAGGCTCTGCCATGCCTTAACTTCAATAAAGATGTCATTTGTCAAGGTGCATTGCACACACAGAAGTACCACAATTTTGACATCACGTACAGAAGTGTACTATCATAACGCTACGTAGCCCGTGATAAAGGTATCTTCCAAGCATTTACCCCCCAGAAAGTAGGATAGATTTTCTACTCCAAATACCTTCCCTGTAGCTTAAAGCTTGGTATCAWTTTAGTGTAATTGGGAAGGAACTTGTGACACCAGCTCACAAAATGGTCTGCCATTTGGTCTGCCAAAATATGATAATTCCCCTAAAAATGATTGCTTGTTCTCTGCCCACCTGACATCAGCTGGCAAACCTATTGCTTATATTCAGCATGATCAGCATACATCAAAGCAATTCATTGTCTTCTTACATGGCATGACACCATTATGATATTTATGATATGAACATGACAACTAAAAATATAGCCCCAAACTCTTCAGAGATCTCTGCAAGTACTTTTGCCTCTATAGGGTGTTTTGGGATTCTGAGCAAGCATAAAACACATCCATACAGGTCTCTGTGCAAGAACAGGTCTTGGGTATCACATATTTTTATGATGAGCTGCAACCGTGGGTAGATCTAAAAGATACTTTGTATTTGCTGAATAGGGGGACATGGAAGCTCTGGAGACCTGAGGACAACAATCAGCAAATATCCAACAAAAACTCTGTGTTTATACAGTCAGTAAAGCCAAAGAAAGTGCTATGAGGTGAAATTATGAGATCCAGTAGATGATAGGAACCAGGATGTGTTTTGACTATAAAGAGAGAAAGAAAATAAACTGGTAGAAGAATATCCATAATGTGGATATTGGGGTTTCTAGCCATAGATTTATAACTTTACTTTTTCCAGTTATAATAATGCTCTGTGCAAAGAAACAGATTCAGTTCAATGCATTTAGTCTAACTGAGACTAATTTATTGATAATTTATGAACACTGTATTTTCTTGCAAGGGAATTACCAGGTTTTTAGCTTAAATAGACAACAAGCAGAACAAGTGTGAAAGTGAGACACTATAAAAGTATTTGATGCCCTAGGGAAAAATTAATGGGCTTTCATGCAGTTCCATCAACTTGTAAATGTGAATCTACCTACAATTAGTACAGAGTTGACAGTAGATGACTATTTATATTAAGTTTTTCTTTCTTTTTTTTTCTTTCTTTTGTAATTTGGGAATTTAAATTCCTATAAAAATCTTGAAATTCAGCTAACACCACCATGGTAATACATACTTTTCTTGCACATCTCTATTCATCTCCTATGGAAAATATAGTATTTCCCCTCTGGGGCAGTCACCATAAAATACTTAGAGAAGTTTTTCTCTTGCAAAAGATAATCTGTCTTCAAAGTTATAAGTCAATCAAGTGGCCTAATTGCTTGAACATTTACAAATAGTTCATAATTAAATTTGTGCCAAACTATGTGAAAAAGATTTGCATTCCACTTCCCTCAAACTGTTTTGCCCTCTTTTTTTTTTTTTTTTTCTTTTTCTTTTTCTTTTTCCCACGTGTGTGCATGTGTGAACTGAATCTTTGGGAACTCCTTCCAGTTGATGCATCATTGAGGTGGTTAAACACATTGCATTATGGCAGTCTGTCACATCAGTGTTTCACACTGAAATACTGGACTTGACACATCAGTAGAAAAGGAAGTCAGACTATCCAAAATCTARAGAGTCATGTTTCTTTTGAAACTTGAGATTCTGAAGGCAGAATTTTCACTATTTAATTTAAATTGCAGTAAAAATCTGAARTTTAAACAAGTATAATAGAGCTTTTTAACACTAAAAATAATTTGCATGCAAATTAATAGAGTCTTGTTGGTCCTGCTTGTGGGTAGAAGTAGCCAGTACTCTATAAATAGCCCTATTTATTTCAGTGAAGCTCTGTAGATTAGTTATAGCAGGAGAGGTGACAGAATCTGACCCTCCAGGAAACAAAAAAAAAATGCACTGCAATATTTTTATGTAACAATGTTTTGAATATAAGGACTCATAAAGTTTTCACTAGCATCCAAACTCTTACCTGCTTCCTTGATGTTGGTGGGAGTCTTGCCTATAGGCAACCTGCTTGAGATGATGTTTCTTTCAACTGCTGAATGAGCTAATGCTGAGATGAAGATCTGCAGTAGCTTCAGGCTTGTATCTTGTATTTCTAAAGGAACAGTAACAAGTGCATTGAAATACAAAGCTTAACTTCTACAGTCGTGCAGAATATGCTCCGTTCTGGTGGCATCAACAGCAAGGCAGGCAAAAGCAGGAGATTTTGGGTATATAAGACAGCAGTATTCAAAGAATCATTTTTCTGTAATTACAGAAAGAAAAATTATCTTTTACCATGTTCTGCAACATTAACTATTTTCATGCAGTGCCAAACAAAAGATTCCACTGAACATACAAAAGATTGAATGTAGTCACCTTCAACTTTAAGCAGAATTTCCAAAGTATCTTTGTTATGCTTTTATCACCAAAAAAAAAAGTCAAGATTATCAACAACCATATTTCTACATTGTAATGAAAAAAAGGTTAGGAGTAGGACCTGGAAATTCTACTTTTTTTAGCTTTCACCAGCATACAATAACGTGCATGAGTAATTAACATGGAAACAAGGGTGAAGATGGATTGCCACAGTTTGGAGAAAAAAGAGTGCCATCTGGACAATATTGCCAGCTCAAGATTATATGCAAGTCTCAGTTATTTAGTGTTTGTCTATAACACTGGAGCAAATGTTAACATATTAAGTCTAACAAAAAAAAAGATAACGTTTATAAACCTTAATAATATCAGATAATCCTTGAAAATATGACACATTAACTTTTATTATATGTATTACATGTACTGTTTTTATTATTTTTATTTCAAGCATTTTCAGGATCTAATTCATGATTTTTGACTATCTTGAGGTTAACTATGCCATTTATTGAAATTTCTAAAATCTGCTGCTCTTTAGTATGATTCACAGATTTCCTGTGCAAGGAATAAGAGATATTAAAACAACCTTAAATCTGCTGTGGATTCTACAGAATATTACTTTTTTTTAAAAAAAAAAAAAAAAATATATTCTGCGGCATACTAGATCCAGAGCTCATGCAATATCTATTCTCTCCCTCCCTTCGTTCCATCTCAGAATCATCTGGAAATGAATCTCCCTCAGCAGCGACAACTTTCTTGTGATAAAGTACAGCCTCTTCCAGGGCCTCACAGGATTTTCTAAGATTTACACAGCTGTAGCAAACAACTTCAAAATTAACCATCTGACCTTCCCCCAAATGCTCAAAATGTTCAAATTCCTCATTGTGGACAAAAGACAAGCATATTTGAAGGCCCGAGGGCCAAGATGATTTCTTAGCTGTCATGCATCAAAAACTCCTTCCTCTAATTTTCCAGAGGGCTCTATTTCACCAATGCCATTTTATCCACTTTCCATACTCCAGCCTGTTCTCCATCTCTGCTAAGAAACCATCTCAAGCAGAGGGGCAATAAATGACCGTTTAGGGGAGAGTGGTTATACCTGTCCAGAAGCAAAAGAAGTGCTTAACTAAGACCAAATTCACAGCTGAAAGCTGTGACTTTGCTATAAGCAGTCTACCTGATTGATAAAATCTTTTATGAATCTGTTCCTATATAGGTGCAGACACTTTTCATATCCCTCTAACTTCAATCCAACTCCCAACTCACTACAGGGTAAGGCCTAAATCTTTATAATATTCAGATGTTAATTATAATTTGTACTGAACTATTACAGTGGTGAATATCTTCATTCCATTCTACCCTACCTTTGGATTCATTTTGCATTAACGAAGGTTCTGAGAGAAAAGCTCTTCTCTTTCTGCAGAAAGGTACACGATAGGGTCCTTTACCAGGGCACTCCCACGGTGAACTGAAGAGTAGACACACACTTTTGGAGCACACGAAGGATCAGTGTTCCAGCACTATTCTGGCTACATACCTCTTCCTAGAAGGGAGGAAGCTGGAAGTGACACACAACAGCAGGTGCTTCTTGTATATCCTTATCAGCTTGTACTTGTCCCATGTATGCTAAAACATAGAAAATTCATACAGTGGGCTTCGTCCCTCAGCAAGGACACAGCTCTTGTCCAGCTCTCATCAGCTCAGTAAAACAGCACTGGTTTCTTTGCCAAATTGCCTTATAAGGCCACAGCAGGGTCTAGATTTGCCCATTACCACAGGGTTTAATGACCTTAAGCACAACACTGAATTACACCTCCAATTGCTATTTCCATCTGATTAAGCACTGAAAAATGCAGAAGGCTGGATACATATATACAACACTGGTAAATGAGCTAACACATTGAACCATAGCATGCAGTATTTAATCCTCACTCAACACAACTCATTATTATTTACTGAGGCATTCAGAAAGGGATGTGTTATTACAAAGCTACAAAACTAAAGAAGGTGTTCTGTTTTATTAAAAAATTTGAAAAACTTTGCAATAAACTTTTAGGAAATCTATTATTGAAGTGATCCTGTGAAGCCACTGTTCCCACTACCCAAACYGGGGCTCACTAAAGTCATGACTGCACAAAACAACGGAAGAAACACGTTCAAAGCTTTGCTCTGAAAATCAGAATGCTCTGCTGCGGCCAAAGCTTTGGCCACATCCTAAAGTAAAATAAATGTGAACTTCACAGAAACCAATTTGAAAAATACCTGTGAATTTTCCTGTAGTAGCTTAAGTGGCCGCAGTTCAGCCGAATGATAATTGACTAGTACAGAAGTTTGTCTAAGCTGGGCATCACAGTCATTAAAAAACTCAGTGAAAGCAAGAGGTAGGGTATGGATGCAGAACAATACTACCATTTTTAAATGACTAAAATAGAGCTTTGAGTTATAATAGGAAGCAGAGCTAAAAGTTGAATGCCAGCTTTTTTTTGTTTTGTTTTAAGCTTTCATGTTGACCTCTGCTCTACACAAACTTAAATCTGTTTTACATCAGAAGCTGCAGGGACAGGCGAGTACATGGGAAAAGAACATGTCTGGGAATTTAGAGAGGACTGGCTAAATTTTTTGAGCTCCAGTGGGATTGGTGACATAACTTAAAAGCAACAAACAGCAGGTGAGAGGAAGGATTAAATATAAATAAGGACACTTTGAAGCCATAGGTTTTTATTGATCACATTCTCATTTACAAATCAAAGTCACCATTTTCAAAAAAATACGTAACTAAATAAGGGTCTAAAAGCCATAAAATACCAGTCTGGAGGAAGAGAAGATATTAGAGAAGAGTAAAGGCATGGGATCATGTTGACATATATTCCCTGGCCAAAAAAATCTAACTAAATACCCTATTTTCTTTAATTAAAAATTACTGAATTATTTAAGTTTTCTGACTAAATTAAATATTGAAGACACATCAAGGTCTGCCTAGTGGTGTGATTAGTGGTTTACATAGTTATTAAGATCTTCCCATTTGGACCCAAATTCAATCTCTAATTAAAAATATTACTAGAGATTCAGTCCCAGAAACCACTCAGCGTATACATAYTCTATGTTTTAAAATGTTTAAATATATTAATTCACACAATTCATCCATTAGTAAAAGTTTAGAAGTTATTGTCCTTTTGCAGGGTTCAATACAAAGAGACTATGACCATTTAAACGGCCATGGCTTAACAGATAGCATTTGTCATCCTACTAAAGGTGCTGTTCACACTCCATCTGTGGGATCAGAGTTCAAATAGCAACACATTCAATCTGGGAAAAAAGTGGTAGTTACAATAGTGTAGTAATAACAGTTGCAGATAACAACTTGAAAAGCTGAAACCACTGAAACATGGTGGTTTGCAGTTAGAAAATGTTTGTCTCTTTTACCAGAATGTAACCCATTACCCTGCCAACTGGGAAAAATAAAAATCCAGTCGGAAGACACAAAATTAGATCAGAGCTCTCTCTCAAATGAAAAGAAATCCAGTCTTGCTGAACTGAAATCCAGTCTTGCTGAACTGAAATGTGATTATTTGAATGGCATTTCTATCAGCTCATTTGTTTAAAACTCAATTTAATGGCATGTTAGAAACTTTGTCTTACAAATGCTAATGGGTACGTGCTACTCTGCTCACAGGAGCAGGCCCATTAGCAGGTCTGAACAGACTGTCCTCTGCGGGGAACCCACAACCACACATTGCAAACAGAGCCAGAATAGAGCAAACGTTTAGTGATATTTCCCCCAAATTCTCTTCAGCCTCTGAAAATCTGCAGCTTAGAGATCTCCTCTTTCGTAGCCCTTGCTGGATTTCTCTTCAATGAACGTGTCCGRTTGCCCACTGAACCCCCGTAAACTGTTGGTATCTGCAGCACTCTGGGAGGTGGCAGTTCAGCACTTAACTACATGCTGTGTCCAGAACCACTTTGCTCTGTTTTGAACAGTGTCTGTTACTTCATTTCTGTGGAGTGCCCCTCGTGCCTTCACACCCCATTTTTGGTATCTGAAAAAATAGTGGGCATTTCTCCCTCTCTGCAGCACTCTCAATCTTCTAAACCTTCATCATATCTTCCCTGCACCAGTTGTTTCCCAGGCTGAAGAATGTGGTCTACTCAGCTGGTCCTTGTGCAAAGGGCATTAGATCAAGAACGGAGTCATTCAAGGTGCTTCCTCTGCTTCACAGAGAGTTAATACATCTTAAAATCTTACATGGGCTCAATCACTCTCTGAATTTTTCTTTCTGTTGAGGGAGCCTTGAAGACTATTCTAATCTAAGACCTAATTTAGATGCTAGGAAAATTTTACTACATTTATCAGGTGAAGATCTGAGTGTATCTGTGTAGTGAGATGGAGAAATTCTTGCTATTAATGGTTACTATTGGGCAATGGTTTCTTTTCAGTACATGAAATGAGAAAACACAGCCAGTTCATTATGAAGCTAGTGAAAGTTATAATAAGGCCAATATAGGCAGAATCCTACAAGTGCATGAGGGGAATGTAATATAAGAAAATGCAACATCAAAGACAGATGAGCAGGGAATGGAGAGCAAAGAAACATGTAATGAGCCAAGTCAGACTAAAGTCTAAGATAATTGGTTAAGGGTTACAGCGCTTGGAAAATCGTATCCTACAGCAGAAGTAGAAAGTGGATTGAAAAGAATGAGACTCAATAGATTTATAAGCACTTTATAAGGACCAGAATAATTTTCCTCATTTTTCAGGTAGAAAAACTGAGGTGCTGAATAGAGTCAGTAGCAACTGCGTTACCTGGACCAGCTGTCCCAGATCTGGGACCAGACTGGACCACAGCTCTCTTAGGAGGCAGGCTAGTGCTTTGCTTACAAGTCTATTCTAAATATTTTCCTTATTAACTCTGAGGCTAGAGAGAATTTAACAACTTGTCAGTGTGAAATTATTAACTCTCTAA
The DNA here is from genome assembly GCF_003343005.1 of Rhea americana. Lineage (NCBI taxonomy): Eukaryota > Metazoa > Chordata > Aves > Rheiformes > Rheidae > Rhea > Rhea americana. Next base: position 8,037,525 of record NW_028185483.1, read on the forward strand.
ATGGCAAAGGCACGGTGTGGGGTTTGTGGCCCTGTGCAAGTTCTTGCTGTTTGTGCAGTGTTAAATAAGTCAGTTGATCAATGGTGCTCTGATGATTTATTAACGTCATGATGCCAATGAGAACTCACACTGAAAGTTAAGATAGATCAAACTTAATTTTAAAATATTAAAGTGAATCTGTATCTTTCAAAACCTTATAGAAGTAACTGTATATTTATCATATTTTAATATAGAAAGCAAAATACAGTTGAATAACAAAGCATGTGTCTCTTTCACTAGTCCAAAACAGTGCCAGCAGCATCAACAGCAAAGAATTGTGTTTTATCGTATTTTGCTGCAGTTCCACAGAAATGGCTTGCTATCCCAGTGACATAAACAATTCCTGTATTGGGTACTAAGTATCTATGATTTTCAATAAGAGAAAAAAAAACTCTAATTTCATTTGGATATGTGTACATTGTTTTCACATTTCAACGTAAAAATCCAAAGAGCAGTATTTTCTTAGTGAAGAAAATTTGATTATGATTAAAATAGCTGAAAAAAACACTGCAAAGAATATATTTCTTCTTCCATGAAAGATCCACAATGCTACATTGCCTAGGTGGTATCATTATTTTAAATATTTGATTTGTGATTTTTACCTCATATAGGATGCGGCTGTACCTACCTGATACAGATTTATTTAGAAACAAGACCTATCCAGCCTTTCATCTGAGATGTGTATTGTTTGATAAAGATGGTTAAATACTATGTTCACCRTTTCAGTCTTTAAGAATCTGAACCACAGACAGACTTAGCATCCTCTGAAGTTACCAGAAAGATTCTTTCATACTGCAAGAAAAAGCTCATTTGAGCCCTAAGGCTATGTCTATGCTAGCAAGTTGTGCAGACCAGCAGAAGCAGATCTGCAGGGCAAAACAGCTGATGGTGAGAAACAGAGGATCTACGTTATAAGCATTACAAGCCTTTTTTTTTTTTTTTTTTTTTTTTTTCCTTTTAAATTGAGAGTAGCTCATGTCTGACCCCACAGACTGAGTGCATCAGATATACTCCTGGAGCACATCTTCTGGTTTACTTTTATCCAAAAGCAATTCTAGTTCATGCTCTTCCTCAATGTGAACGAAGCACAAAAAGTAGAGATGGTGACAAGATTTGCTTTGGGAGCACATGCCTGATCCAAACTAAAATATTAAGGTGGACTCATCCTTTACAYTGTCAACACGACAGAGCCTGATTCAAAGCACAGTGATGCCAGTAGGAAGGTGAGGAGAGGGGGCCTTCTCAGGAGCTTCGGTAAATCCTGGTTTCGGGCCAGCAGGAGCCAGAGTTCGGTTGCCAGGCCCCCTTGGCTGTGTCTGTACGGATACGCTCTGCAGCTCCCGAGCTTCGTACTCCATCTTACAACACGCAAAATTTGCTTCATACCACACTTCATATTGTGCATTAAAACTACCCACATGACAGGCAGTCTTCCAGTGATAACAATACTCTTCAGGTGATGCCAACAATTTGTACTTAGTTGATGTGTGCGGCGCTCTGCTAAGCCCAGCCAATCAACACAGTCTGCTGAGCAACAAGAAAGAGAGTCTCTGGGTCTGTTATGCTCTGTCAGCTTTCCTAACAACTTCAAGATATTAGTTTTGAGGACTTCGCTAATACATTTACATGAAAAGGCAATGTACTTTCCAGCTCCCTGATACGTGCAGTAGATTATATTCACACATTATATTCTTGGAGGCTGCTTGCAAGTCTCAGATATCAGAGAGTTTTCTGTGCTTCCAGAATATAGAAGTCTATGAAGGCAGCAAAACATAGACCTCCCTAGCCAGTCTCGGTGGGTTTACATGCCTGTGTAATAAAAATGAACAATGAGCTATTGTTTGTCATCAGAGACCCGGTCTGTCCATGAAGAAAACGGGATCTTTTATCCATCGTTATGTTTTCTTTGAATATATAGACAACAAGAAAAGAGATTTAAAGCTACAAAAAGAGAGTGATCAAAACATATCAGAAAAACTCTAAAAGATTTCTGGGAGATTCTAGGTTTTATATGTAAGCAGAATATATAACTAAAAAYATTGTGGCAGAAAAATAGTTTAATTACAATGTTTTGGCTTAAGAGATTGTCCTTAATGTGAACACAGCACACCTGGGGCATGCTCCTGCTGAGGATTTTGTCCCCAGCTACTTTTTAAATCCGATATAGATCATGACTACAATTTGCTATGAGCTTTGCCCAATATCCCAGAATTCCCAGGGTCAGTAAAAATTTTTAGTAAGCTAYGGAGGTTTGAATGCAAATGCAAAACCTGTTTTATATGGAGACATTCCAGAGCAGGTTAAAGTATCTATATACTATTTAGACATATCTCTTAAGGCTTTTTAAAAATCAAAGAGTATAGAAGTATCATTTAAAAGCTGAAGAGGATTTAGTACCACATTTTATCCTGTTATGCAACCAATTGCTTCCTTGTACCTCATAGTATATAGCAGAGCAGGAGCAGGCAGTTCAAGTTGATCTGCAGACACTATAACTCATACTCCAAATCTATCTAAATATGAAAAGTAATAAATTACAGTGAGTGATCCTTGCTTTTTAACTGGCATTCTAAGTTCATTTGCCTTTCTAATGCATTTTGGAAAAGATAAATGCCTAACGCTTATGCTGCACATAAGGTCATTGCTCCTTTATATTATTTCCTATAAATAAAAGWATAAATGCTTGTGGTCACACGATTTGATCTTTGAGTACAGAGTACTATAAATCTAGTCATGATCCATTTCCTTTGAAAATAAATATGACCTTTTGTTWAAAAAAAAATAAGTGAGACAAAAAAGTTCTTTCTTAAGGACATAAACATCTAATAATCTGAATAGCAACTTAGTCAGAATAGTAAAGGCATTGCTCYTAGGCAATTGTGGGTACATGCTCTCCACGCTTCTCTTAGGCTAGAAGTCTTTGGGACAGAACTGTGCTGCTATCAGCGCAGAGTGAACTGATACGTTATATTTATTGCAGGCAAATTTGCTATGCAACTAGCCCTCTGTRTATCTTTCATTACATTTTCTTGCCTTTCCTATTCTTTTTCCTGTATCTTCTCCTGCCATTCTGCTTTTATGCTTTCTACCACACTAACATCAAATCTCTGTTTCTTATCAGCCAGTATCTCTACTCTCTTGCAAATCAACTCCTTTAAGTTCACTTTCTTATTTCTTCCACAGTGGCAGTCTTCTCAATCAGGATTACCTGAGCTCCTTGACATCTTTTGGGAGTTTCTGCTTCAGTCACTTTGGGACAAGCAACATGTAATATTTTCTATTTGAACATAAGTATTGTTCACCTGTCTCTCAGGTAAACCTTATATACTCCTTTTTAGGATGTCATGAAAACATAAACAACATTTCTTTTATTACCAAAACTGTCAATTCCTGCAATAATTTTCCTCAAAGGAAAATTTCCTAAATCTGCTGTAGGAAAGGTCTCTGATTTTGGGGGCTTTTTTTTACATGTACCATAGCATATGGCTGCTGAAATATTAGTATGTACGCTATGGAGTCACTGCATCACAGGAAATTCCTTGATGAAAATTCTTTGAAGGCTAGCACCTACCTATTTTCTCCTTCATAACATTAAATGACATGAACTCTCTGAATTTAGCCTTTTCACTTGCCCACCACTGCAGAYATGATGTTCTGAGTATTTAATTTGCCGAACATATTAACCATGGTTATGGTCTGAGCACTCAGAGATGTTTACCTTGCATGCACAAAGGTGTCTAAGGCAAAAGTAAGTCAAAGGGAAATTAAGAATGGAAAACGGAACAATTTTCATGAACAGAATCAAAAAGTTATTATATCAAGGAACTTCTGTATTCTGTGTTGATTACTTACTCAATTTTGAACTTAGGTCTTCTGATTCTCAATATAAACTATTTTTTTCTCTTCAACTGAGGTTCCCAAAATATAGTCTTCATCAACATTGATTCAACACATCATCATCTAAAATAAGTTGAAAAGCTGGTATTTATCAGGGGACTGGCTACAGACAATGACAACAACTATGTCCAAAAGGTATAATTCTCAGCCACAGTGTATATCAGTATTTTTCTTAATTATTTCTGACATTTTATCTATTACTCCAAGGACTTTCTCAGAGGGTGGAAATAAAGTGGAAAAATGGCTTTTGTGCCACAGATAAGAAATACATCTTCTGTAAGTAATTCCCAGAAGAAATCTTGGAAACCTTACGGGGTCAGGAAGGATGCAAGAAAGTAGCATTTGTCACCCTTGCTGAATTGGTCATCTAAACTTACAGTAGCAGCTTACAGTAATCTGAGTTACTTATCTGCCACCCCTTAGGCAGGAAGAGGAGCAAGGATAAAGAAGTATAGAAAACAAAAGAACATTGTAGGAAAGTATCATCTGGAAATCTACCTAATGATTTTGATCTTCCAGATACCCCTCTCCCCCCACCTTAGCTGATATCCTTTCACATCTGTTAATAGAAATCATATACAGCAAAAATGAAAAACTGTAAAGCTGAGGTTATGGCAAGGATATCAGCATAGCAAGCTTAGGACCAGAGACTAATGGGAGAGTCTGGGAGAAAAATTTTCTGTCTGAAGAGCTGTWCAGATGCAAAGAGAATGGCCACTGAACACCAGCTACAGAGAACAGAATGAGTCACAGATGGCCCACAAAGCCAAAAGATGCCTTGAAGAAAGCACATGAGAAAGCTTGTCACAAGTCACTGTTTCAAACAGGTTTGATGCAGAATGGACAACTACATTACAAAGAGCAACTCATCATATAGCTCTAAAGAAATTTCAAGCACAGTTGGCTGCTCAGCTTAATGACATCATTATTAAACTCAAGATAAGTAAAACAGGCTATAGCAGACACCAGCTTCCTGTTTTATCATTGTTCTTATCTTAAAATCCTGCAAATGCTGCAGCTGTCCCAGAGCAATGCACAAAGAACTTATCATCTGTTTTCCAGTCTTGGAGCTCATTTCTGTATAGACAGCCTTCTCTCACCCTCTGCCTCCTCCAGCATCCTATGTTGATGATCCACCAATGTGAGCATGGTGAGCAAAGCATCACCATAAGTTTCTCATAGCTATTTGACCCATTTTATTTTGCATTACATAGATATGAATCAAACTGCATTCCATAGAAGTTCGTAACTACAGAACTAGTATTGATAGGTGTAACAACATTTAAGTTGTTACTTAGGTCTTGGTTACTCAGGACATACCAGGAACATGGAAATTATTTTGTACTTTACAGAATGAAACATGTAATTCTCAGATGTTCACTAGTCAGGTGATTTGTCCTTATTCAACACTCAATCAGAAATGAAAACGTCTTTTTCCCCTTCTTCTTGTGTTGGCTACGTGGTGGCCTGCCTTTAAGAAGGCATTTACTGCCTACCTCTGAGAGATAGAAGAGGAAGGGTGAGTGATTTTCATGCTCTGGCACTCATTGTAGGCTGTTTAATTTGTCAGGACTACTAGGCCATGGTTTTGTGCTTTGACAGGTTTTTGTTATTCTTGCTAATCCCATTTCTGTTGTGTAATGTGCGTGGCAGCATCTGGTGACAACAGAATAGAACACCTAATTGTGAATGAATACAGAGCGCCCTGTTCTGCCACATTGCCTGTTGCACTATTTTTGCATTTTTATGGCTGAGGGTGGGCTTCCAGGAGCTGCAAAGCAGACAGCCCATCGTTGTAATCAAATTTGCCATTTGCATGTGTGTGTTCTCAGCAGCCTTCCTATTTCTATGGCCTCCAGGATTTCCTGAGTTTGGCTTTCTGGCTCCCTCTTCTGAGTGGAGAAGATGATCCTCTTACTATTTACTTATTATTTTTTTAAATCACTTTAAATTGAAGTCATAATGTAAAACTGATGATTTTAAATGCATTTGGGTGTCATTAAAATAGGCAGAGGGTGAGGCGGGTGCAGGTGGTACCTGCCTGACTGCTACTACCCTTTCCCATAGCACGGCTTTATTCACTTGCTCAGTGCAATGACCAGCAGTTGCCTGCAGATCTCCTCTGTATCTGAGCATCCTTTTTTCCCTTTTCTACCCCTTATGGTTTATCAGTGGCTCACTGACTCCAGATCCTACTCCACTTTGCCATTCAGTGTGTACCGTACAGTTACAGGCTATGCTCAGCGTTGCTTGTTTAGCCAAGCTTAGCACCTTGTGGGGTAATGGCACAATGACTATACTTGTTTCCAAAATGCAAGAGTAGAATATCTTATTTTTAAATAGTTGTCTGAAGAATTTTGGAGGTAGGAGAATTTCAGTTCCATGCTTTTACACCATTCTGAGGACAGATTACTGATTTAGTCAAATAGTTAAACAAATACTCGCCTGGTAGTTATGGCTTTACAAATCAGATGGCTTGATCTGTGTATGAGCTAAGCTGGCTCAAGCTAATGTCAATATCATGCTTAGAATGAGAAGTGTTGAAAAACATCCTTTTGCAATAAATTTGGTTCATTGCTGACAGTTGGTATGATATAGCTACCCAAGATACAGATAGGTAAGTGCAATATTGAATTTGACAAAATGAATCAAGGCTATTTATTTTAGAATTCTGATTACTTAAAACCATGATATTTTGCAAATATATATATAAAGCCTTTCTGTCCTGAGGACTTTGAGTATTTTAAATTCAGATTCTTGTCAGTCACAAGTACAAGTATTGCAGAGCAAGACTGACAAAATTCACTGCCCATATCAATCTAGCAGAACCTTTCAAAAGATTAATTAAGACGAACCTCTAAAAACCTAGCAATCTAAAGTGTATGAATAGTAACATCAAAAAGAAAGACTTTAAGGAAGATGTCAGGAATTATCAATTAAAGAGCAAGCTTGAATTTTCTCCTGGTCACACTCACTACAATTTTCCTCCTAGTAAACAGCACAGGCTTTCTGTATTTACCACGATAACATAGAATCAAAACATGAAACTTGTTGGATGTGGCAACCAGAAAAGATCTAAAGCTAGCATCAAATTTAAAGGATTATTCATACGTTTTTCTGATTTTCCTGTATTATAGGATGTTGAATTTACAAAGTTTAAAAAGGGATGTAAAAATACAGTAAATTTGAAAGCAGTTTCAGGACTGAACCATGAAGTAGTGTACAATCCACATATGAAACTAAGATCTTGTCTTATGCTTTCTCTTATCTGCTACAGTTCAATTCTACACTGAGTTCTAAGGAAAAATAAGATAGTGCAAAAGCAAAAATATTTATGTACACTATGCATACAAAATAGACAACCAAGGGAGAAATGTTCCTCTGTATCAAAGACTTGTATTAGATGTAACCTTCATCTAAGCATCTGTGGACAAGTTCCCCAGAAAAGATGCCTTTCATCAACTATGGGAGCTGTTACTCGTTATCATCATCTGTTTATAATCAATGAAAACAGTTGGATGCTCAGCACTCTTGAAAATTGAACCAATTATTTAGGTCAGTAGTTTTTAACCTTTTTCTATTTGTGGACTTTTAAGTGTTTTCCAGTGGAGGTGAGGCTCCATTAGAAATTTTGCTCATGTAGATGGTGGTCACTTTCTTTGGCACTTACCACAACCTGTCTAGAATCTATCCCTTCACCTTTCACCCTCTTATGAAAATATCCTTGGCTATCAAATTTGAAAAAGAAACACATTTGCCAAATTTATACATTCTTGACTAACTTATAAAAAGGAGGAGAGTTGAATTCAAGTGTTTTTAAGCACTATCATGAAATAGCTCTGTGAAACTTTCTCAGTTTGTGTCTAAACATCTAAGTACTTTTGGTTATACCACAGGCAGGATGCAGTTCTGCAGACATTATCTTCAGCTGGTTGCCACTTTCCCTTAACCCTACTGAGCCTTTCTATACCTGGCTGCTGTGCATGTAGCCCTCTCTGATAATGTCAACCCAAGTTTCTTTTGGGGTCAGTGAACTATGCTGTGGGACTAATGGCGGTCAGGTGGGGACAAGCACCTTTAAATCAAAGTTGCTATCAAAAAGTACATACTGAGCACCACACCCCAACAGCATTATTCATGCTACAGTTCTCAAAAATTTTGAGCATGGTTATGAACAGGGAGGGAAAAAAGCAGAGACATGTAAGGAACAGCATGAATCTTCCCCCATGCATAATTCACTCCCAACAACACAAATTAAAGACGTCTCAGTTACATCCTATACTTGACTTTAGGTTCTCAAGTGTGCTTTAGAATGAATGTTAAGACGAATTGGGGCTGTATGAGGAAGGAGCTCTGGGTGAGGTTTAACCACAGCTAGCTTTTGGCTTTTCACCTAATGGTACCTTCCATCATCACTGGTGTCCACAGGAACACTAAACTCTACTCACAGTACATGGACCACGCTTGAGAATTGTCCTGCTCACACAGAGCACTGCATCAGTGGAGAATCACTCAGCAAATCCAACAGAAGACCTCAGACCCACAGAATGAACAGAGATTTGTCTATATGATCTTCAAATATTTCTAATGTCATTTTAATGTTTATTATAATAACAGAGATATACCAAGATTATGTGATAGCCAATGYGCCTATCACAGGAAGACTTGCAGCTTAGGCAACCAAAGAGTGTGCCAGCTCAAGTCAGCTGTATGGAGGCTTCAGTGATCCCTGACACAAACCTACTGGGAAATGCTCTGAATCAACAAACTCATTTTGTACCCTGAAAGCCACCAAACTGACAGAATACATTAATAAAATAACTGCTGAAAAATTGCCTAAAATAAAAGCAGTGTGGGAAGGAGAAAAGACCCTTCCTAATGCTAATGAAAAAACCTTTAGGCCTGACTACTGTATTTAAATGAAATCTATTTGGTTTTTACACAGTTCGAATAGATGCTTTTTAATTATTGCTAATTGTTTAAGATATTGTTGTATGCCCCTGAAGATTTAAACTGAACAAATTTAATTCCTTTAAAATCTCCTTCAGCTACAGGCAATACAGTAAGAAGCCCCATAGGTATGGCAGTAAAAATAACTATAAAGGCATAAGCATTTAAATGAGAGGAGCATGGAATACATCCCATTAGACAAAAAAAAAAAAAAAAAAAAAAAAAAGAGAGAGAGAGAGCGAGCGCGAGAGAAACAAGCTATGTGTTTTGGAGACACAAGAACCAAACCATGAAACACACAGTTGAAACATTTAGGATGACTATGAAAAAGGTCTATGTTCACTTGTTAAGGAATGCGCTAAGGCAGACTAAAGCATATGAATGGCCCTTTCACAGGTCACAGATTCTATTCAGTTCTTGGACATTGTTATTATCCGACAGAAATAGATGGGCCTAATTAATATTCTGAACATACCTGAGAGAACATTCTTAAGGAAATCATCCTCTGGTGGTTTAGGTTTGTTGTGTTTTGGGGTTTTGTTTTTTGTTGGGGTTTCTTGGGTGCTATATGCTTTGGAGGTTTGTTTTTAACAGTAGATGTTACAAATAGTGTTTGGTTAGTAGACTATAAGCATAATTTTGCTGTTAAAAGTTTAATAAAGAGCCTACTTCTGAATATGGTTGTTTTTTCAAAGACTTGGATTTTTTTTTTTTTAATTTTAGTAAACAGTTTTGCCATGTAGATTAAAGCTGAACTGCAGTCATTTGCAAACAATTATATTCTTGGCACTTTTCTGAACATAATATAACAATTACCACAGCAACTACATTTTTATCAGAGCACTCCAAGCACGCAGCAGGTTAATATCAGTGTTCGGCAACTTAAGATAATATTTCTAAGATGCTAATGTTTAGCTAATTTCAAATGTAGCAAATAGCTTCTGATATGAACCAAGTTCTGTGTTTTTAAGATAATGTGGTTATATAGGCCGTGATCTTATATGTAGCTGGACGACTGTCCCTCTTACAAAATCCTGCTAAACTTAATGGGAGTCTGTGCAAGAAAATCAGAATGCAGGACCAGCTCCACAGCAAGAAAGATGAACTCTGATTACAAAGTTAACTTTTCAAAGAGCATAATGCACTATTGAACCGAGTTAGGATCTCAGCTCTGCCACAGTGTGATATTGGGTTAGCCTCCTACTTTCTGTTTGCCTGTGTTTGCCTGACACTAATAACTGTGCTAACATGATACTGTTGTTGTCAGTATAATGTACACTGGATTTTAAAGATACACACTTTGGTTTCAATTATTTCACTTCTTTTAATCTACCTCAAAAAGAAATAACCTCATTTTGGAGGCCTGGCTATTCTCACTGCTGACTCTCGCAGCAGTTTTGCTACTGACTTCGCAGAGTGGAAGCCGGCCCAGAAAATGGATAATCACCGTAAGTCATCTGAGCTGTATCACAACATTTGAATTCAGGACACTGCTTCAGCACAGCAACTTGTTGTTCTCWTCTTAAATGTCTGGATGGCATACAAATATAGATAAAAGTAGATGACTAATTATCACATCTATTCTCCAGGCATGCATGGAGGGAGGCAGTAAAGAGGAGGGGAAGTTTGTGGGTTACTCCCACACATAAATCCTCTATGTGTCAATGGGTGAATAGACACTACTTTAATCTATTGTGCAAAGCTGTTTTATAACAACAATAAGCTGAAACAGAGAAGAAACTATATTAGAAAGGCAAATATCAAAATACATCACTAATAACATGCCTGCAGGTAATCAAATAATTCAGTCTCATAGTAGACCCTGAAATAGGAGTCAAGTGTTTTGTACTCAAACCTTAATATGGCATATGTGGAAAAAAAATCCTGTTGAAATAAATAGGCCTATTCATTTCAAAGACAGTGAAAAAGAGACGAACTTTCTTTGTCTTGCCACTTTAGAGCCCCTTGACAGCATTTTCCTTTTTTTATTGTCTTTTAGATATAGATGCCCCTCTGCTTAAGTATCACCAAAGCTACTAGTAACAAATACCTAAATATATAACAGATGCATAAGTGCATCTTGGGATAAATACATTATGGACAATTAACTGTCATCATACCCCTCAATTACATTTTCACCCGCTCCTGTAGTGTACACCTGTGGCTTGTTAGTAATGCAATAAGTGTTGTAAAGCAACTCCAAGGTTCAAAGGTAGCTCTGCAAAAATCTGTTTTCATCTTTTCTTAAATGCACTTTACATAAATGTAGAAATAGAGCAACAAACACTAGAAAAAAAAAACATAATTTCTTTTACCAGCTGATACTATTGATCAAGTGGAAATTTATAATTTCCTGTTATGTCACACATAAAAGACCATTTACATGAAATATTTGGAATGATTCTGATTTCACTTATATTAGAAATTAACCCAAAGAAGTGCCCTAGTGAAAGTGACTCTGGCACACTTTGTAACATTATTTTCAATGTCATATTTCTCAGCTGTGAGGGGATAACCTAATCACAAACACTATTTGAGAAAACTTTGTAACATCATTTTTAGTCAGAAATAAAAAGAAGTTGTTAGAAGCACAACTAAAACTGATACAGATATGGTCTACAGTATAATTAAGTCTGCAGCTTTGCAAAATGGATATTTGTATAAGTTAAAGTACCTATTGGATATCTTTACTATAATCACACTTAAATCCATAATAGTTCCTGTAAGGATTATTTGTTATTAAAYACGTGAGTGGCATAATTCAGTAAGCGCTGTATGACATTGATAGAGTGCCTGTAAAGAAAAATATTAGATACAAATATATTGGACAAATGGTCTCATAATTGTAGCTAGAGGCAAATCCAGCATAGATATACCTCTCTTGGTTAATATCCCAGTGGCATTGAACACTTGTGCAGCTGAAATATTTGTTTATGTATTAGACTGTGGCTTATATTGTCAACATTATTTTTTTATAGCTATCCTTTATTTTTCCAACCATAGTTATTACCTCCCTCTGTTAATATCTCTGGACTAATGTGTAACTCGTTCAGGGTAAGACATATGTAACATAGACAATTGGAGGCAATTACGAGCATTTTTTGAGATCTGCTTTCAGCACTTGCTTCAAGATGAACAACAGAGTGATCTTTGTAAAGCTGACACCAGCTATTTCACCGACTTGAGCATTTGCATTGCTTTATCAATACGCAAGGCTCCTCCTTCGCCCCCCCCCAAAAAAAAAAGAAAGAAAAAGAAAAAAAAGAAAACACCTCACATGCTGAAGTCCAGTCGTGTGTCTACGGTGCGAGGTTGGCTGAAGCACCCCAGCTGGGACATCTATTGCCAYCAGGTGCCTGCGGTCGTGGGCTGCACCTTATAGCCACTGAAACCAAAGAGTGCTGCCATCAGTTTTGGCTGCTGCAGTCATTAAGTTGTGTATCAAACTATGGTCCATTGAGCAAAGCAAAGCTCTTCTCACAAAATTACCTCACCAATCAGAAGAAAACACCATAATTCTTTCTGGGTTGAGTCTCTCTATCTACCCAGGACATATCTGGAAATATTTCCAGATAACTAGTCATACCATTGGTACTGATCCAAAATAAACTCTACTATTACAACTTTGCCAGCTAGCTTGTCACTCCTTTCCATCTGACCTCAGTACTATTGGGTTGAATCAGCTGAGTACAACTAATCTCACTGCTATAGTGGGATTTCTTGTTGGCCCAGTGGCAGTGAGATACTTACCTACTCACCAACGAATTTCAGCAGAGGTTCTTAACATATTTTCCTTTTTCCTCCTGTCAAAAGAAAGGCATCTTTTCAAGTCTTTACATAGCTTTTCTCAGACAATTTATATATGTAAAATGTCAACAACTTCATCCATATAATGAGCACTGGTACCAGCTGACTATTCTACAGCTTTTGGTGGCTTCCTTTAATCTTGTTGTTTGTTCTTTGCTTGTCTTTGGTCTGTGAAGCAAAAACAAGGGACAGGACAGTGAGTTATTCACAGATAACACTTGAGAACTGCATTTAGTTCTAAGCCCTTAGTGACTTATCTGAAAAATACTGGGAGGCGAGAAGATGGTCTGACATAATTAATGAAAAATATTATAGGCATTTACCTATAAACAAGGATCTAATATTCATGGCTTGACCAGCAATGACTCAGGGATTGTCAAATGGCAACATTTCAGTGTGCTTGACAATCCTGTTAAGAACTGGGTTAGCTGACTAAATGATAATAAGAAATGGCCAGTCAGCATAAACTATGGTGAGTTATATCATCTTACTTTACTAAATCCATAGTCTCCAAAGAGTTTAATCACAGTCAGATGACACCAAGCCAAATATAAACTGCCCTGCTTATCAATGACTGTCAGCCAACTTGCCTTTTTGCAATCATATGTGAACAAAATATCATCAAAGAGACCCTAAATGGGTAGAATGAAAGGAAGGAGAAAGAAACACAAACATTTGCAAAGTGTTAGCACTAACTGTGGGGAAAATATTTAGCAGAAAAAGGAAAGGTAATTATAGTTAAATTTCAGGAAAACCTTTTGTTATGTGGTGTGCACAAATTCTCTGATGCTTAAATGCCTCATTGTTTGAAATGGTGTAAAAAAGCTATAAAGAACCAAAGAGCCAAATATGTGCTATGAGGAGTAATCCCTCATGACTCAGAAACTGGATCAAATAGGGTACCCTTATTTCTAGCATATTTTTTTCTTCAATGTGTGAACCTCTTTTGAGAAAAAAAGCTGTCTCCTGTCTTTCTTGCTGCTAATATCTTTTTTTCTTTATGTTTGGAAAATTTATCTAAAAGCAACTTTTAAAAAAGTCTTTCCTTCAGTCACAGAACTGCAGTAGCTGAACTGCTATGCTTGGGGATCTTAACTTCTTTGATGATAATAGGAAACACACTAATGCCTATTGTCTAAGCAATYCTATTGCCTAGCCAGGGCAAAATTAGTATCAGTAGCATTTACATTGTTCTATAAATGGCCTGTGTGAAATCTCATAACAAATCCACAGCGTAGTCGGAACTCATCTGTTGTTTGCACTTCCTACTCTGCAGATGAGACAGTCTCAAAAGGCCGGGTAGGCTGAAGACTGGTTGGACAACTCTATAAGTGAAGTCTCAAGACTCTTGTCATTCTAGCTGTCTAAATTACTTAAACAGGACTCAGAGGGATTTAAAGGGGAGAAACGACATGACAAACAATTATATTCTAGCACACTATTTATAACAATGCCCTTTCAGATTATTGTTCCACTCAGACTGACACATTACTATAATCCCAGGGATGAATCAAGGGACTTAGAGTTAGATCGTGCACAGCTTGTAGGCATAAAAAAAAATACAAATAAAGAACTGACATTCAGGAAATATAGAGCGACTCAAGGATAAATTCTGCTGGGATGAGCTTAATTTATCAATGTCAATAACAACGGTGAACACATCGCAAGAATACATGCATATTAATTGAAAATAACTCAGATTAAATCACTGCAGTTTGACATTTTGAGATAGGCACTTTATCTTTTCAAGAAAGAGAGCACTATAAAATCTTTAATCTGAAAACACATCTTAATTGCATGTTATCACCTCCTAATTGCTTCTATATTATATTAAACATTTTGCTAATTACTAGCCTGATCATGGTGTAAATAGCTCGAGGCTAGAGCTCATAACCAGCTGAAGACAACTGGGCACAATGAGGGCCACAAAGAAGTTTATCACTTCGGTGTATTATCACGGACTTCCATCATTATCAGTGTCTATCACTCTTTATCTCTGCTTCCCTTGTGAGATAAAGAAGAGAGGCAATAATGTAGATCAGAGGTTGGGTTGCATTTCAGCTAATCCATCTATTTCTAGCTCTAGATTTCTAATATTCCCTGGGGACAAAAGTTGTCTGCCTACTGCTGTCACTAATCTACTGCTTGAAGACTGAGGCCAGAATGCTATTTGCTCTATCACAACGCTGGGTAATGGAGGTGCTCCTGGACAGCTGGAGGTGCACTCTGCATCCGAAACTAAAGGACATGGATGAAATGCGTTGCTGTGAGCAATCTACCCACTTAGTTTCAGACCCCGAGTAATACACACACAATATTGTAGGCAGCATTTGAGGCAGCAGTTTGTGAATTCATCAGAAAAGAAAATTATTTATGTATAGGCAATACAAACGCTCATACAAAAACGCCAGGTGACCTAACAGTGCAGGCATTCATTTAGACTGTAACTAATAATTTAGGTACAGTAATCATTTAGACAATTACTACTACCTGAAATGAACAGACAAAAACATTATTTTTAAGTTTTTTAGAAAGGAAAACAATTTTATCTGGTATCACGTTCAGGAATGGAGTGACTTTGTGGGTTCCAATCTGCAAGGCAAAACTGAGCTTTATAAAACATGACTTGTATTTCTYAATGAAAACTCATTTACTAAGAGCAAATCATTTAGCCAGTACACAGGTAGAGTAGCTTTTCTCACTGTCCTCTTGGCAGAACRTAGGCTTGGTCAGTGCAAAGAGGAGGTAGCAATATGTGGTGTATGAGTTTTGCTCTTTCTATTTAAAATTAGACTTTCATTACAACTATTTAGTCGGGGCTTGTCCTAAGAAGTCAGAAGTCTAAGTCTGTCTCTCTTACTTATTCATACTCCTTTGCATGGTCACAGCAGCAAAGGATCATGGCTGAGTTTTAATTTCTATTTAGAGCACTTACCAAGTAAGAAGTTTACAAGTCAGGTAGAAAGAAAGCAGACTGCAAATGAGGGAATACGATGCACAGATGAATTTAGGCTTGAGTCATGAGATGCAAAAGCCTCAGCTCCAGACTGTTTTTCTCACTGAAGACCGTGTTTACTGCAATTGCATGAACCTTAATTAATCAGAAAGTAACTCCCAACCTTTTATCTGAGCAAATCCTACCCTTGCCTGTACAAAGAATTGGGATAAGAGACCCTTTCTCCAGCGAGATGAGGGTTTCAATACCTATTTGCCAGGGAGTGAGGTTTGCCCTTTCCCGTCCAGAGCCCTTCTCACAACTCCTGGACGTGGCTCCGTGGTATCTTGCCCATAGCAAAGGGCTGTATGACTCTCTCCTTACCTCAATTTCCATCTTCCTCTCACTCACTAAAGTAGGTTAGAGAAGCGCAGTTCAGTAAGAAGGGTTAACACGGCCCCCGCTGGTGCTCGTTCCCCACCTTGCTGGGTCAGTTGCTCCTCTCGCCTAGGGTCAAGGCGACTCTTCGCCAYCCCAGCCTGGCATCGCTCCCGTGGCGGCGTGCTCCCTCCTGCGACCCTGGCTTCAGCACGASAGGGACAGGAATCTCCGTCTCTGAAACACTTTGTGTCGAAGCTTCGGAAACTGGGCTTTGTGTCAATTTTTTTTCTGYTGCTAGCACGCACGGGAATGAAATACAGCACAGCTAACCTAAAGGAAGCAATGATGCACAGCTGTTTTATTGCTTATTTAATTTGCCTCCTTGCTTCCTCCTCAGGCTATTGCAAACCTGCGCTGCATTCTCACGTTCCCATGTATCCGAAGCGAGGAGAGGGAGCGACTTCCCAGCTGAATAACCGGTCTGCCATGGCAGGTTGGTGCGGGGACAGAACCACTACCTGGTGGCAAGGGATTTTAGGAATATCTAATATTTAAACACAGGGATGCGCTCAATTAAGGAAAGTCTGTATCACAGCACACGCAACTTTGCCAAGGGCTCATTTCTGTGGGTGTATTTTAAACCCGTGCTGCAGATGAGTTTTATGATAGGTGCTTGTTTGTGTTTTCTCCTCTGTATTCACATATATTATCATAACAGCCACTAATTCTTGATATAAATGATGCTAAGCAGTAACGTATGGTCCATTAACTCGATTTTTAAAAGTATCTAAAATTTACGCAGTGATTTAAATAATAATATAAATTATACTAAGTATGTGCAGCAGCAGAGGCTATGGCCTCCTAAACAGAATGAATTTCTCCTTAGAGAACACTGATTAGTTCATTTTTCCTAATGAATCTTTCCTTACAGTCAGAAGTTCCTTTTTTTCCTTTGCTTTCTTGCTTATGTGTATACGTGTGTATATATTATACATATATAAAAATTCCATTTATATAGTTGATAGCTAGTAATATGATATTTTACCTTCCGAGGAGGCACAGCACATCTCAAGGAGGCAGCTGTGATTTTCTTTTTTAGAGAGGGGAAACTGAGGCCAGAGCAACACGGCTGAGGCACCCAGCAACCCATCCATGAGTTGCAGTCCAGCACTCWGTCTGTGAGCTTACCAGCTGCATGTGTGTAATCCACTTGCTAAAATACAGTCTGTAGAAAGACACTGCTGCATCTGCTGCTCCTCAGTGGAGTTTACCCTGGAGGCCAACTTGGAGGTGTAGCTCATGGAGACTGAGCTAGCTGTGATTGCTCCTGCTCCATCAAAGAGGTGCAGCAGACAGCTTTCCACTGCCAGCTTGACTCCCAGTTATCCTGGGGAATAACCTGTCCTGGTCCCTTTTGAGGGTCTAGCAACACCTCTCTGTTTCAACACTCCCCTCACTCTGCGTGTTCACACTGCTCTTCCCCAGTGCTGGGCTGAAGGAGAGAGAAGCCCCTCTGCTCCCTCACACATACTTTATGTGCTCCTAGAAGACAGGCTGCCATCTGGCCTAATGAGTTTTCAAACAAACTGCCTTTAAGAAAACTCTCCTTTACTTGCAGTGATGTTCCTTTGGTGGTTGTTTACTAGCACCCTGGTCATTTAGGCTGCAGTCTAAGATGCATCATGGTTGTTGGTTTTTCCTCTAGAAACATCAATATAGGTAGGCGCTTTCCAATAAGTGGACATTAATTCATCCTAAATTACAGTGGGATTCCCAAGAAATTACATCTTACATCCACATGTATACTGGAAGAAATCATTATGATTAATGGTATAATTTATATGTGCATGTTGATGAAAGAATTATAATCTAGAGTAAATTAGTAGAGATTTATGTACCAATAATTTTGTTGTGCTCTAAGGTCCAAACGAAGACCAACTAAGTGATGTTGTATTGACAACCAGCTCAAATTAGCATATCTTAAAGGGATAACATAACRGTACCAAATAAACAATTTCTAGTGCATATTAAACGTATGTCACCTTTTTTCCTCCATATTTATGGCATCACTAGGTGTAAGGTTTTATCCTGTTCATCTTCATATATCTGCCAAAGAGTCAGTGCAGACGAGATAGTTGAAAATATTTAAACATCAAATAACTGACCCTTAAGAGAGGAAGCTAACGGAATTGATCCACTCTGCCCACGTGTAACTGAGCGCGCGAATGCCACGTGGCTGCATGCAGGGAAGAGGAGTTCCTGCCTTCCAGGACAGCTGGCGCAGCCCTCCCCGGATCCGTGGCGCCCCAGCTCACAGCAGCGCGCTAGCACCCTGCGCGCAACCTGGCTCCCCTCAGTACTGCCCACTGCTCGACTTCCCGGGAGCCAGGCACAGGCGGGTTAAGCCGAGGGCAGAGTGAGCCTTTAAWAAACCCCGTGTGCGCTGCAGAGACCACGTCCCAC
This sequence comes from Rhea americana, assembly GCF_003343005.1. Classification (NCBI taxonomy): domain Eukaryota; kingdom Metazoa; phylum Chordata; class Aves; order Rheiformes; family Rheidae; genus Rhea; species Rhea americana. The sequence goes on from NW_028185483.1 coordinate 8,055,997, forward strand.
TGTCCCACCGTCACCTTGAGGGTTTCAAATACCTGCTGATGGCAAATACTGCAAAGTAAATTTCATTACTCAATATTTTACAGACATGGCAGTGAATTCTTTCATATTAATCACTAAGGGAAATGTTTATAAAAYGTATCTCTGTATAATCACTATCTGATCCTAACTATGAAATGCTTATGGGAAATAGGAAGTGGAATGTAGGTTAACTCTATTTCAATTTCTTTCGAAAAGAGGAAGAAAAAAATGCTGACCTAGCAAGATTTTTTAATAATTATTTCCTAGAGTGCTATTAGTATTTTATCAGTTTCAAAAATTTGTAAAAGAAACAGCATAAATTAGTCAAATATATTCTTATGTTTTGTAGTAAGTTACTTTATTAACCTATAGCAAATCAAATAAGACTCCTGGCCCAAGGAGTTTATAGACTAAACAATTAGCAATTGTTAGACTTAGCAATTTCCTTGAAGAAAATATCCCCTGAGCTATGTGTCTGAGACTGTGGTGATGTGAGCCAACAGCAGTACTACTACTGTACCTTAGTAATTTAAACAAGAKTCAGTATGTTTTCCCTCTGCAACTTCCCTTTTAAATTAGACACTTTAACTTCTTGCTGCTGGGGACATATTTTCTCTGTAGCGTAAAGTTGAATACTAGCGGCAATCTTCTAAATTTTGTACAGTCTTGGATATACTGGTTGGTGACAAAGCCCGCTGGAGGATTAACTCTCTTCTAAAGGGAACCCAATGTCAAAACTGCAAAGGAGAAATTACTGACAGGAACACTGCTAATGACAACCAGCCTTTTTCTATGCTTTTTACCTAGCTTTTGCTTATGAAACCTGGAGCCACTACCATACAATATACAGAATACCTAACTAATTTTCAAAATCCTTGCTTAAAACTTAATTCGAGGGAAAGACCTCTTGATCTTACAAAAGGCATTATTGCCGGAGATTAAACTGCTTGATGCTATGTATTGTTCTAGCTGTAGTCAAGAGGGAATATTAATTGAGATGTTCCATGGATTACAGTGTGTATTCCACAGTGGTTCACATGTTTCCTGGTGGTCTTTCCAACAGCAATAGCACAAATGAGGGGAATAAGAAGGATCATTTTGAACCTTAGTTGTTAAGCCATTGTTCTGTTGTGCACAAAAGGTAATGCTTGGTTGATTTGCTTTATTTCTGAGCTGTTCTGATTTTTTCCCTGTGCACCTAATCTCTGCCACTTCCTCTGTGAGTCATCAGCAGCTGGACCCAGTGAAACCACAGGAACTGGCTCCTGGTAAAGAGCTTTAATGGTGCTATTACTCAAGTTCAATTCTCTTCAAGTCTAGTAAAGAAGCATCATGAGTCATATGGTACAGACAAGAGTTCTTTTGCATTTGCTTCTTTAGGAAAATCAAAACCCATGCCTTGCTTTTTCAAACTGATTAGAATGGGTGTCTCCCTTACCTATCTTTCTTCTTCATTCCAAGGATGAAATATAATTTTCCTTTGAATTCCTCATTATGCATTAATTTTTCTTGTACTTAGTATTTGTACTGCCTATAATTTAAATCAAGGTCTTAAGAATAAAACAAAACAAAAATCCACAAGCAAATATCTAGCTCTTTTCTGCTTGTTTTCATTGTACAGAAGTGCAATGTGATTCACACCCCCGATTCAGTTGATTTGATTAGTTGTTGCTGCCATACACCTGCTGCTGTCACGGCAGTAGTCTGTATTTGTGGCATACATTCCTGCTGTCTGACAGAACAGGTGGATATTGTATAGTAGATTGAAAAGAATGGTTTGAATGGTAATTGTTCTGCATCCCCGCTTACATAAATCCAGCAAAAGTTGGGTCCATAAAACGAGTCTCTCATGATTTGCCTGCAGTAACTAGGATGGTCAGATGTCTTATTTTAGACTAAGGCCAAATTTTAAACTGCAGAAGAGAATAACCGAGTCGGCTGAAACCTACGTTAAGATGGTGGGACATTTTTCACAAACTTCTGCTCGTTGCTGATTCTCAGGCTGCTCTATAGGAGACAGTTTGAAGACTTCGAAGAGCTCTGGGGAACTTCTTCGACTTCTGATAGAAGTTCCTTTCCCTTCCTTCAATTAAAACATGTCATCATTAACATTTTAAAATGTCCCTTATTAAAATAATAACTCATAATTATTATTAAAAGAGTATTAAATAATACCTCTTAGACTAGCACTAGGCCTTCCGACGAAGTCTGGCATGTTGGTTGTTGGAGCTCTACTGCATTGTAATACAACACGGCCCAGGGACTGGTTATCTGGCACTGGGTAGTCGGTAACATGGGGTAGCATAAAACACTAGTCTGTTGTTGCACACAGAGCGGAGTGAACTAGGCATCAGCTGGAATGTTCACRAAGACCCTCTCACAAAGCGGAGGGGCTCTGCTGACCATACAGATCTTTGAATTCTCTTCTAAATATGAAATGGGGAGACCTTGAAATCCCGTGTGCTTCGTGAATCAGAAGTATTTCAATGACAAGTCAAGGGACGGTAGCATTTAACTCTTAGGAGAAACTGGAGAACCAAATACACAAAATATGAAACCTCCTAAAGAGAGGAAAAATGAAACTCTACTCTCTGAATCAGATCCTTTATTTATTAGCACAGTTGCATTTAAATGGATTAAGAGCTCCAACATGGGCATTCCCAAATTGCAATTCACAGACCACAAATGGTACGCAAGTGACTGCAACATGACACGTGACCCCATGTAGAGCTGGAAGCCGACACTGCTGCCACCACTGCTGCTGATGGCAGTACTTGGCAAGAAGAAGTTTGAAAATCAGAGCTCTAACAGATGCATAGTTTTCCCTTTCACGCAAGATATTCATTTTTAGGCTAGTAGTGTGTCTCAACTAAAGTATACACATTATTCCTCTGGTTTGAACAAAACCAAATGTTTTGATGTTTTTACACCCTAAATGCAATCTAAATACCAACTTGCCAGCACTGCCAAGATTTAGAATAGGTTACTTATGCCTAAACAAAGATAGTGCTATTTCTCTTGAAGTATTTTTCCAGTTAGCTATTAAATTAGTCACAGATTGTAAATCATGATTCTATAGAATAAAAATCCGACAAATATTTGAAGCCAATACTGTGCACACTTTTAATGTGCTCTTTTTCAATGTGCACATATTAATTGCTGCGTTATGAAACAATTTATTTTTCTAAATGAAAAATAGCATGGATAAAATTTTGAGAAGTTACACTTCAATCCTGTATTTTGGAAGTGTCCACAAAATTTTATGGCATCTCTTTCAAATGAAGACTTGATTAAAGTTCATTTGTTTTCATGTATAATCTTTAGAATGATTAAATTGGTACTTGTGTTCAAGTTTTAGCTTTTACCTATACAGCCCTGGTCAGTGTTTTCAAAYTGCACTGCTGACAACTTTCCAGCTTTCAGGTGCTTAAGAGGACAGGATGGAACCAAAGAGCTTTCAGTTTTATCCAGTTCTAACAGACGTATTTATTTTACAGTAGAAGCTGGTTTCATATTCTTAAAAATGTTAAAAACAATTTGCAGCTGCTTGATTTCTGATGCCATCATAAATATTCAGGTTAATTTTCCATGATCTACAAATATAAAGTGACCTTAGGCAAAAAATTCAGGCTTGGGTGGTACTGAGTATAAGCCGTCACTTTTTCACCTTTCTAAGAATTACAGAGACAGCTGCAAAGTTGGTGCTCAACATCACATGCAGCACATGCTTCTGGCAAATGTTTTTCCATGTATTTTAAACAGAATCAACAAAAAGCCATTGCACTAAAGCTGTGCTAGTGTAGAGTCTGATAACACTGTTTTGGCACTAATGTAATGGCCCTGCAAGAAGTCACTGGGTGTTTAATCGATAGCTCTGAACACTACTCTTAATTACCACAGTATACATTTGTCAGTGTGCAACAGAACAGTTTTCTAGCCATAAGAATGGAAAGGAAAGGGAATGTCAGCTGGAAAATGAATGGAAGTATAAAGCAAGAAAAGCACAACTAGCAAAGCTAACTATTCTGTTTGCACACAGACTAATTGTTCAGTAAATAAGATTGACAATTATAATTCAAGTCATATAAAAGATACATTATGTTGTATGGATACCTTACTATATGATAGGATACTGTATTATCTATGCAACAAACTATGCAAGTGATAGGTAAAACATATTTTACTTACCCTTAAGCAAAGTTCTCTCTTTTTTTGTCTGCAATTTTCTCCTTCAGCTTTTCCACACACCATCTATAACAGGTATGTTTGTGTTTCAGATTAAATTTTTATATTTTTTAAACTAATAATGGGCTGTATACGGAGACAGTAATTGCATCAGTCCCACAAGCCAGTCAAATAAGCCGGAGATGGGAAGGTAGGGGGTCCTGGCTAATATGTGAAGATGTTAGAAAAGACTTGAGAAGGTGAAATAATTCCACTAAGGAAGATGCAGGACTTTGAGGGGGTTGATCTTCAGTGGCATAAATTGCTTAAAGTGATGCTGAAGCTTGCCAGCTTGCCTTAAACGTTTGGGTCATCTGATATGTAATTTAAGCATGGCCTATGTGACCCAGATTTCTAATGATACAGCTCAGCAGTAATGACTAAAATGATATATTAGTGACAGAAAAATGAGATTTGTCCCTAAATTCAGATAAAACATTTTCTACTAAAGGACTACAACACACTTTTTTTCCTAGGGTATTCACAAGGTGTAAATAAATTACAGGTAATATTTTCATAACTACATATATGATTTAGAAATCCATGACCCATTTTTTAAATTGACTCAGGAGGAAAGAGTTTAAAGAGATTTTGAAGGGAGTAAGTGCTGAAGCACTGTAGAAAATCCTACTTGCCTCCCAGTTACATTCAGAATCTGACCATAAATGCTTAGATGTCCCTTTGAAGGTCAGTGAGATCTAATATACTAAGCAACCAAGCTGCTTTCAGAACTGTGGATTCGACTCCTAAATAACATAAGTGCTCTTGAAAATAACATCTAACCAAATCCTGTAGCAGTGTTGGTTTTAGTAAGGGTACCTGCATGACTTACCTGTAAGGTTTAATAGCTTTAGGAGCCCTTCACAAAAAAAAGAAGCATATTCTTCATGTATCAGATGGGAATGTAACACTGGAACAGGTTGYCCAGAGAGGTTGTGGAGTCTCCTTCTCTGGAAATATTCAAAACCTGCCTGGATGCAACCCTGTCTAACATGCTCTAGGTGACCCTGCTTGAACAGGGAGGTTGAACCAGATGATCTCCAAGGTCCCTTCCAATCTTACCGATTTTGTGATTCCGTAAACTAAGAATAAAATGTCATAAAAATAGAGGGAACAATATATTTTTTTTTCAATTTATTCCCAAATGTAATCTGAAAGCAAAGGTAAAAGAAATCAAAACAATTTCAAATAAATCCCATTTATGCAGCGGCGTCAGTGTCATCTGACATGCTTGGAGCTGAGCAGCACAGTGAAAATTGTACCATCAACCAATGCCACAGACCTCATTCATTAATTCCTCCATTTTCAGGTTTTAGAAAACATATATTCTTCTCAGAGTTTTTCCAGTGCTTCCTCAGTGAAAGATGAAAACTGTTTCCCAACCTTTTTTTTAGCTACTCTGTGAACATACTCAGTAAAAACACATGATGGTCGCTCATAATAAATACAGTGAAGCCTGAGATGTGTGTCAGCACTCAGTTTTCAAAACAGACCAAACGCCTCATCGATACAAATGCTCCTATCTTAATCCTGTGTTCACATTTACAGTCTTAGGAACCTTCTGCAAGAACCTCTGGGAACCTTTGCATATGTAACTATAGGTTAATGTGGCTCCCCTTGATTTCAGGTGACAAAACCCCTACCAATCTTAATAGAAACATACTGAAAGTAATGCCAAGTACTTTTCAAAAGCTTCATCCCAAATAAACAAATGAAGAATAATCTACTAGAACTGAAAAAAGATTATAATATGATACATTTCTATATTTTTTTCTGATCTGAATTCTTATAAGACAGTGACATATGTGTTACATACATCCAGCTGATAATTCATGTTTATAGGATACAYTCCTCTTGTAATACTCCCGATATGCATGGTTTAAATTTCCCTTTTCTCTCCTTGACTGTAACACATTTTGTCTTATACCTTTGAAACCTGGAAAACTGCAGTACATCAAGCAAACAAATTTGACAAGTAGGTAGTCATTTTCCAAACCAACCTTTAAACTGTGGATATAGGAATTTTTTTATGACACTGGACACTATCATAGAATGCTCAAAAAATGTAACTTTTTTTGGTATGAGATTAAGGGAGCACACTTCTGCCTGATTTTCCTTGAAAACATTAGTCAGGTCAGCCTCACTTAGTGCTGCGGTTGCTCTAAATGGATATATTATTTGTTAATTCTTATCTTATAATATGTATACAACATGAAATACTTGGGGAGATAAACATTTAATCTGAAACCATATCTAGGCACCTTTATGACTTTTTTTCCTAAGGCATCTAACACATTATTTCATGAAAGCTACTTTTGGAAAAGGAAAAACTATACAGAGTGAATTTATTTTAAAATAAAATCACATTTTCAAGCCTGATTTTCAGCAAGTCACATCCTTTTTACATTTCACAGACATGACATGTGATTAGGAAATGGTGCTACTCTTGGTTACATTGGCATGTCATGTTACAGTACATTAGAAAACATGATGTGCTGACATAACCATGCATGACCATTATCCAAATGACACATTAAATCCTGGCAGTTCAAAAAGAGGAACATTTGGTTCTTAGTGCACTTCTTCTACGTATATTGTAATCTGCACGTAAGTAAAAGATTAGAAAAACTAAAGGAAAYAGAGCAAACATGAAGCTAAATTATGCTTTATTCAGCATTCACCTGAATTCACATCTCTGTTCCCCCTTGTATTGCACATACAGAGTTTTCAGCATTGTCCCTGATTGATAATTTATGCAAAACAAGCCTCAAACAAATTACAAAGAATTATCTTTGAATATTGAAAGAAAGCAGAATCACCGTTTGTTATTTCCATAGTTGTTACAGTCGATCTTTGTATTTTATTCTGTTTTTCCACTTTGGGTGTGTGTTAACATCTGGGACTCATCACACTGTCCGGCATTTCAACAAAGATGATGTCACCAGTGCCAAATACTGACAAACATGGCTACCGCATAAATCTAAAGAACTGAAACACCAGACAATTTATGTTTATGATTAGAGACAATATGAATTGCTTGCGCTGTGAGTTTAAGTATGTGAAGCATAGGCTTTCTCTCCAGAGGCAAGACTGAAAAGTGTAAAAGTGGAAATTCTTTTTTTCTCTAAGAGTTTTGAAGAGCTTTTGATCTTCCAGTGTCTGTTACAATCTTGGGGAAGGTTAGGTTAACCCTTTGAACAAACATTCCTAGCAGCTTCCAATTCACTTGAACAAAGTAACTTAATCACCAGCTAAATTGAATTCAAACTGCTCTGGAGAACATGAACTGACATAGCTTAGATCTGATGACAAGGAAATGAAAAAGAGCGAATTTGTTGCTGACATGTATGGAGGGGCCCAACTCTCAGTTCCTACTCTGGAGGCACGAGACAGCATGATTTTGCTGCACAACGGGGGTGTTGGTGCGTGATACGCCAAGGTGCAAGTTGTGCATCTGCGGCACAGAGTGCCACGTGAAATTTGAGCGTCTTCCGCAAGGACACTTGGAGGGTGACGTGGGGCAGAGCAGCTACAGAGGACACCTTGGCGCAAGTCTGTCCTTCCCCACCCTGCTGAGGGAGCTGAGGCAATGGCTGTGGAAAGCACCACAAACAACGGCTCTTCCACAGCTGCGGGTCAGAGGAGGCATTTCTTACCATTTTCTTCCTGTGCACCCATCCAGAACCTAGCAGGCCTTTTCAAGAATTGTTTTGTTAAAGATATAATTCAAAGGGAAATTATGCAATTTAGTATTAACTACTCCCACCAAAAATTCCTGGAAGCAGCATGGCTTTACCTGTATCACAGAGCTACAGGACACCCTTCTAAAGACACAGTTCATCGACTGGAACGGCAATACAAACTCTCCTGCAATATATTTCTCCTGCCAACACRTACTTAGTGTTACAGGAATTGTGACCAATGGTTTCTCTWATAAGAGTGTAAACAAAAAAATGATTAAAGGAGGCACAGTACCGCCAGGTCCTGCTGTCAGCTGAGCCTAGAATTCCAGTGATCCCACCTGGACACAACTGCACTGGGAATTTCTGTGACATGGACACTAATTCACATTAAAGACAGCTTACTCATGTAACCACCAGACAATATGGGATGTATTTACCAAGATACGCCTACTATATATATATATATATAAAAGATAATCTATGATCTAAACCAAGACTCAATACTTCAATCTCTATTTAGTTAGTAAAGTATTCAGCAGAGAAAGATGCATTTCAGCTAAAATACAGAAGGAAAAGAGAAGCTATGGATTGCACATAAAATGGCAAATTAGCAAACAAATTACAACATAACAAAGGAGTCAGATAAGGGTTTGAGTGCTTTAATCACACTGTTAATAAAGTTTGAATAGAATTAAATTATCCATCATTTATTATACCAGATAGAGTACAAGTTCAAATATTAAGCTAAAATATGATTAACTCAGCTTTCAGCTGGCTCAGAAAACATTCATCTGCACTTGATATTGGTGAATACTTTCACACCGTCAACTATTACTTTCAGCCCTCGGGTATAACATCTTGCACCCAGAAGTAGAGGGAACACATTGGTATTTTTTCCTACGCACAGGAATATTAACCTTGATACAACTACAGTATCTCTTTATGCTTAGCTGTGCCAATATTTCCCTTTTGCTTTCCACACATCCCTTTGTGTAAAATCTCTCAGATAAAACTAAAAGGACAGGGAGTTTCATAAAACAGAATAATCCTACTGAACATGCAATCAATTAACTGAAATATGGAGATGGATATTTTTTGAAAGCTCCTTACAGGCTCTAGACAAACACAATGAGATAACAATGGCAAATTGTTTGGCTTACTAATTGTAACCAAATGTATGCCATTCTATCAAAACATTCTCAGGAGGATGTCAAAGACTCTTTTTAAAGTAAATATCTTGTGTCATCCTTTTACTGAAGTGGAACGAGGGTCTCCAATAAAAATATATATATCAAGGATTCTCAAAGAGGTTTATATATACATATTACTGACCTTTGAAAATGCAGCTTGAGAGGTACATTAATAATTTCACACAGCTGGGCAATAAACATTCCTGCCAAAAGAATTATGTAAAATTACACAAACCCTATTTAAAGAGAATACGTTTCAAGCAGACATAAAGTATAGACTGTTACTTCACTATTTTTTTTTTAAGCTGTATTCTGTGGAAAGCATTTTAGTGCGTAAAATCTCTCTCCTTGTAAAATACTCCAAAGAGAAGCCAAAATTCAAACCTGATTTTAATGCATAATACTGAACTGACATATGGTGCAAGCTACAGAAAAGTTTAGCAGTGAGAAATAAACAAACCTTAACCAAAATAAAAAGGCTTTTCACATCTGAAGCAATTGATAAAACAGCAATGAATAGCTAAAGGCAAATACTTTTTCATCCAGACATACTTTAACCTTTAAATACAATACATATCCAAGGGGAACTAACAAACAGTTAAAGCACTCGATCATTCTTAAAATGTGAATTGCAGTACTGGGCTTTTCTTCTAGGAAGAAAAAACAGTTAAATAACACATTTTTAAAAAGAACTCTTACATTATAGCAATGGATCCAATCTTGGGACTTACATTAGTAAAATATTCAGGCATATTCCTATCCAAACTTTACAACAGAGCACTGTGCTTTAAAAATAGGCTTACAATTATGGAAATTAAGGATAAACACAAGTATTTTGCCAGATCTGTCCTCAATAATAAATAAATCAACCCTTCAAGTCTGCCCAAGATGCCCAAAGAGAACTTCATTCTATTCTAGTAAATACTAAAATTTACTTTAATTTCAATTGCACAGAATAAATGTGTGAATGAAAGGAAATTCATTAGGCCTGACTGAGGCAGTGGAAAGCACAGGGCTATAGGGTTTTTTAGCTTTGTACAATGCTGCAATTGGCAATTGGCTGGGATTTCTGAGAATTCCCACTATAAATACAATATTAAAAAAAGACTACTCTAGWAGAACTTTATTTTCAGAATCATAAATTTGGTTAGGATGAAAGGAGCTCCCTTGAACAGACATTTAATGAAGATTCTTATAAAGAATAAGCAAAAAGCTTTCCCTCTAAATTGCTACAGAGAAACTACCTTTTATGGAAAACTCGGACAAGACTTCCAGATCCTGGAAGAAAATGACGAGAGCGCGCTAGTCACCAACTCATTTCTTGTAGTTCTCTATCAGCTCTTGACATCTGAGACCATAGGCAGCAGAAAGTGCTAAGCCATAAAGAGCTGGAACTGTGACCAGCTGGATTACCAGCCTAAGACAGGCAGGGATGCCATAATATTTGTTCATCTTTGTTTTCTTTCCTTCTTCCTATGCAGTAAATAGGCTAAAACCAAAGAACTTCAGAAGTGTAAAAGGAGATAGGGAACTTCTGATCCTTTTATCCTTTAGAAATCTAACTATCTGCAGAAAACAGATGAAAAATCAAAGTGTAACATAAGAGTTGTAGCATAAGAACAACCAGGCTGAGTAGGACCAATAGTCTCTCAAGCATTTGTGCCTCYGGCAGCAGCCAGGGACAGAGCTGTAGGGAAGCGTAGAGGAACAAGGCTTGTGCTTACAGATCCCTCTGCCTGGTTGTACCTTCCTAACTCCCAGCAAACACCTTACTAGGGATTCTCTTTGGTAGAGATTGCTATAGGTCAGGATGCTCAGTAGCTCTCTCATGGCTTTCTTTTGATGCACGTTAGGCTGTCACTTTTGCCAAAAGATAGTATAGGGAAAACAGAGATGATCATTGATGTAAATGAAGAGAAGGAGGAGAGGAAATTCTTSAGAAGAAAACAAGTCATTGCATTCAACAATCTTTGCACTTTGCTGGCTCAAGTACCAAAGTAGAGGAGAAAGGTCCTTAACAACTCTGCAAAAATGAGTTTCAAATCTCCATGTGCAATTGTTTAACTACCAAGGACTAAACCCACTAAGGTTCAGATAGCTTTAGTTGCATGACGCCAAAGCAGATCTAACTGCAATGTAATCCAAATCATCATCATCTTACATTCTCAGTTGTGTTTTTTTCTTTTTAATGTTAGTTTTTTGTGTCTAGAAGACTAAAGAGTTGTTGATATTGCAGAAACACAGGCAGATGCAACTTTTATAGACAACTGAGTGGGGTGTTCAAAGTACAGCATTAAAACATAATAACAAGGATTTAAATTGTAGTTAAAGGCTTGACTTTCCTAAATGAAAGATAACTAACAGGATTTTTTTCACAGATTTAAAAATTTGTAAAACAAAATCAACAGCTAAAGCCAAACAGCCCTATAGCTGATTTAGTATTAGTTTCATTGGAGCTGTGATAATAGTGATATGACCAAAAGAATGGAAAATATAAAATGGGTAGCTGAAACATCAGAGGTAAGAAAAATATTTTTTGAGATTTTGTATAGCAATATGCAGTAATAAACTTAATAATCTACTGTCTAAAATGGGTTTTTGGCTCTTTGCAGATTATTTTTCAAGATCTGCTCTTTATTATTACTTCTTATGGCTCTGATGTTTCCTTTCAGACTTTCCACGTAGCTCAGAGCTATAGAAGACTCCGAGGTTCAGAGGAACATGGCAAACACTGCTCTTAAATTTGATGTGAGTGTTTTTGCACCCTGAGATTTCACTACGCATTGCAGGTTTGTAACTAGCAGCAAAACTCTAAGCAAAATTTAATCAGAACACCTAAAATTACAGGTGTTCTTGGAAAAAAACCAAAATGKTGTGAAACTGCAGGCTACTTATGCTCTATTTAAACAATGATTTCGGAATAATTTGATTTCACAATGTTTTCAGCAGAGTTTTATTGCTGACATAGGAAACGTGTATAAGTATAAAGTCTACGTAATTTTTTTTAGAAAATTCAGACCTTTAGTATATTATATAGAATTAGATTGGATTTTCTAAAAATGCCTACAGAAAACAACTKTTTATAGACACACAGATATGCACACACACAGACACTCATACATCTCTATTTCCTAGTAGCTCTGAACTTTTAGTTTGACAGGTCCATGATCACATAGGACTTGGTAATTCTCAGCAATGCCTTCTGATTTTACATTTCTTCAATTCAAACACATATGGCCATTTTAGCCATAAAAAAAGAGTTACTGTTACTATCACGTTGTTTCTGTCATCTCAGCTGAACAGGACACACGGAAGGAGGTATATTAAAACATATATATATATATATAGTAGTTGGTAGAGGGTAATAGTAATAAATAATACATATTTTATATAAACATGTATATATTCTATAGATTAGAAGGGAACATGGGATATGTAAATACATGCACGAGTGGGAGCACACGCACACACACACACACATCCATTCATCAGTGAAACACCGACATACCACAAATATGACTTGCAGCCACTGAAGCCTGATACCAGAATTTTACATCTTTTAAGAGTTAAGATCAGTTTCTGCAACATCTGAAATAAATACATTATACGAAGTTGTTCTGAGCCATGAGCACTTAGGGCCTTCATCTCAAACTCTATGACTGGTACATCAAGCTTTTGGCATCCACAGGCTCCCACCAAGGCCTTGTGTTTCCAAACTTTCCTTAGCTAAAGTAATGCATATGATGCAACAGCTGTAATGGAATGCAGTCGGGAAGCAGGCAGCAAATTATCTGACCTGACACGGGAAGATATTTCAGTATGTTTATTTTTAGATAACTTTTTCAATAAAACAATTCAAGCTCCAGTTTTGAAATTCAGACCAAAGACTTGGGAGATACCATGTGTAAAAACAGAAAGCTTTGTCAAGGGGAACTGATTAGTCCAGAAGAAACTGTATTTTCATTATATATTAATGGAAATCCAACTGTCAATAAGAAATTACACCTTCTCTTAGGTGTAACTCTTCCATGCCTCCACCTTATAATAATGATTACACTAGATTTGCTTAGGTAGATAGCAAGCATTCAAAAAATACTCATTAAAACAAATGACCACAGTCTTCTGCCTGTATTCATTCTAATTCCAATCCTTACTATTTAGGTTATTCCACTGACTTCATCACAACTAATCAATTATCAGCCTGCAAGACCAAAAACGAYGGAATCAGGCCCAACACAAATACAGCCTGCAGGAAATAGATGTTTAACAGTTTTCTAAGGACCTCCTCCTCCTCCTCTTTGCCAAAGTCTGGCAGCTCTCTTTCAGTGTATTTCTCTGAGATATTTTATATGAATGAGATAAAGAATTTTCTGGCTCACAGTCTGGAATCTCCTCCACTGGATCTTGGAAAGAACTAACACATTGATCAATAAATGTCTTCCAGTTTTGGTTTGTGTCATTAAAACTGTCTGCTATAATATATCAGCCTGCGGGTTCATTTTTTGTTTTATCTGAGTGACAAACTATATTTTGACTTCAGATTTTCAGACTATACGTCAAGCTCAAGACTCAGAGATCATTTTCTCCCTTTTCTTGCACTCCCCTCCTCCACTGCTGTATTTTGTTGTCCTTCTCAAAAGAGATTTTCTCCTTTCATTTGTTATTTCCCCTTTTAAGTACAACCTTTCATTCATGCCAAAGTTTGGAATGTAGTCTTCTGTTCATATTGAAGTTAAAATACAGCTGAATAAATTAAACAGGAATGGAAATGCCTTAACAATGCCCTCAGATGTGTTTTTCTTTATTAAGGAGAAAAAAGTATTAATAAGACTCCTAGCCAGAAACTCCACTGTGCTGTCACTGTGAGCAAGCCCTGCCTCTTTCCTTGATCTGCTAGGTGTGCGAGTGACTAGAGCAATTGCCTTTTGCTCCCTGTTATATTTTGGGACAGATAAAATATTTCACTTATTCTGTACAGCTGGATTGGAGTCACCTCCCAAGAAACGAAGGAGTGGCATCCTGGGGGCAGGTTTCTTCAGGAATGTAATGGGTTACCCAGCGGCGTTTTAAGTGGCCACTCTCTCTTAATAAACCAATCACATGTTACATATGGGATTCTGGATCTATTTTGCAGAGACTTCAGAAAAAGCAAAGAGAAATGGTTTCAGCAGGAGATAATGGGCTTTATGACTTTTCCCAAATTATTCCCCTTTTTAGTAGCCATCATCTTGTCGGGTGACATCTGTAATGATTAGAGGATGATATTTTAGACTGACAACTGGGCTGTCATTCACACTGTCAGTCAGCAAACATCCAGGTTGCCCAGGGTTACAAAGCTAGTGTATGCCTTTGTCCTGGGGTATTTAGTGCTGCTGATTCTTTACCTTGATTTCAGATGAAGTGGTTCTGACAGCTAGTGCCAGAGGCAGGCAGAGAGCTCATGTTGATGGTGGAAATCCCGTGGTGTTTTTGTGTGTGATGGTTTTAGTACTTCTGTGGTAGCCCATCATCAAGGATACAAACCTGGAGTTTTAGGATGGGTTTAGTAACTTCAYCTGCTCTTACAAAGTAGAATACCAATATTTATCCATGCCTTAGGAACTCATTATTTCAGGCCTGCTTATCTGAATGGAAGCTTTCTTACACCTGCCAGTAGTCAGAAGAAATCTTATCTAAAAAAGACCCTATGCCATTCCCTCTGCAAAAACCCCACCCTCACCCAAAGTAGCTACTTAAGGCTCCAAGTACTAGCAGTCACTATGCTTTCTCTCAGCATGCAGAAGCACCCTCCTCACATTACCAGCAAGAGTTAATGTGCTTCATAGTAGCAACTTCATGTTGCTCATCACTTGTTGCACTGTCCAAATTCTTTCCTACTCACTTTCTCTTTGTGCATCCCTGATCAAGGCCAAGTTTTCTAAAGGCTCCTACTTTTAAATGTTTCTGTTTGGAAACCCAGCTTTTGGCACCAAAAGCCTGATTTTCAAAGGGAAAAAAATACCTGCAGTTCTCAGAAACACCAAAGCAGCATTGCAAGCACATACCAGCTCTGATATTCAAGACCTAGAGAACTAATAACAGGAACCCAAGAATGGAAGCCCTTAAGATAGCTTCATGGTGGGGAAGCTTTTCTCTTTGCCTCAGTGTATTCTTCTGTTAACACATGAATAATACCATTTCTTGCACACATATTCAGAGACTGGAATATCACTAAAATAATTTTTAACTATTAATCCAGGTGATATATTATGATAGGAAATTACTAACATCCAGTTTGTTATCAGTGATAAAGTAAGTAACTTACTACTATTTTGGTTCCGGATAGGCAACAGTGCAAGCTCTGTTAGTGCAATGTGTTTCACAGATTGATTTAAAACTCACAACACGTGCCTGTGACATCCACCTTCTGCAAGCAGCCTTGCTGCCTTGCCCTTAGAAAACGTAAAATGAAAGAGTGTGCTCAAAGCACATTTGCTTAAAAATTCAATAAAAATGCTTTAAAACACTAGCAGAACTTGCATAGCATTAAGGCAAAGAACTTCTTCAGTAATGTTTCCATCTAGTGTTTCTGATGCATGCCAAAAAGTAATAAAATTTTATAAACAGTTGGAGAAAAAGGATGACTATTTTTACCTATTGTATGCATTTGAAGGCACAATGCACCTACACAGGCTGCACTCCGGCTCCTATGTACCTCCATCCTTGTACTCTACCAAAAGACACTTAAAAATTACAGCAACAGAGAAGCTGAAACTGAAATGGGAGAAACATGCAGATATGTGGACATAATGCTAAAACAAAAGGAGAAAAAGCTGTTTGGAGCATGTTTTGGTAGCATTGTTCTGGAGTTCAAACAAACACCCTTCGGAAGAACAACTGGAAAGCCAATAAATCACTAAATTTATTTATACCAACTTTTTTTAATAGTCCACTGAGATCCTTTTTGAGTAGTATATTGAAAAACTGGTTGTTAAATATAAATTAAAACTATCCAAGGGATAATATTTGTAAAGCACTTTTGCATCTGCAGATGAATGCTACTGTATAATATGAACGTTGACATATTTGACAAGGCAACAGAGTTAAGTGTGATACAGAGTCAGACTAAAGATTTTTTTCTTGTCTGAAAAGCTCTTGTTTTGTTACTAATATTAGAGCTACAGAGGCCTATTTGACAAAAAGCACCTCCTAATTTGAGAGCTGTAGCTCTTAAGCTCCATAGTAGCAGCTATTTACCTGGTTGGCTCACTCTTCACAAAATGTGCCCATTAAGCTCAGGGTATAAAGCCCAAAAAAAAAAAAAAAAAAAAACCAGCCTCTCTACTGAGCATGACTGAACAAACGACTGTGCTGGTATGTGTTTGATAAGAGACAGCAAGACAGCAGAGGGAAAGGAGATAAACCTTGGGGCATAAGACAGGAGTTTACATATTCCAAGTAGAACAATAGGAAAAGCTATTATAGAGTTCTTTGGGAATAACCCATAGAGCACAAATTCCCTCTGGTTGCAGGTGTCTGGAGGATTTTCCCCAAGGGAAGCTTTATGATATATATACATACACACACATACAACACCAGTTTATGTCAAGGGGATTTATGCATGCATTCTCAATGGAGAGTAAATTTTAGCCCTTTTTTGTTCACTGACATTACGCAAGTATTTTCCCAGCTTGGCAGGGCTAAATTAAATTGGGCAACGTTCTGTGTGTGTTTGATCTCTGCTAAATGAAGTGAGCTTCCAATTCGTCATATTTACTCAAGCTCACTCAACTCTAGTAAAAATTAAAATGTTCCAGTTAATTTAACGAGATAATTTAGCGCTCTCAAATCTTTCTAGCTCAACATTTGTTGCTGTCTGGAAGTGGGGAGTTTGTGCTGCCATGTAATTCTTTGGACAGCTCTGAGGACTTAATAGTTAACAGTAGACATTTTAGGCCTTGATCTGACACTGTATTTAATCTCAAATAAGTCTCTGAGCTGCCACTTGAGAGGGAAGATCTTGAGAAGGGAACCAACAGGCCCTYTGGATTATTTTTTAAAGAAAAGGAATTACACAAAATCCCCCCACAGAATAATTGGGTAAAGATCTGTGGTGACTCAAGTAGCAGTTCTGGTAAGAAATGAAAAATCRTCATATTGAGTAACCTCGATACAAATAGGAAGTAGGGAAGGGTTCTGGGACGCCAGATAATCAAAGTATCCACATACAAGGCTCTTCATGCTTGTTCCTTGAAAACAAATATTTGTCTGGAGAGATGGGTATCTGCCATGATCTTGCAACTCTACCTTGTATCAATCCAGACAAAGAAGAATAATGAAATTAATATCTAACAAAATGAATCACAAGTGAGAATTTAGGATTGATCATGACAAAGACAGAGATTTACTCACAGGCACTTGTAATATTGTCTCTCTGCAACCTGGCAACATTTGATGTCATTTCTGGGCTTGAGTATTAAAAAGTCAAAAAGGCTTAATATCTACCAAGTTCAGAAATCTCCCCCATTATAGTACAAGGGGGCAGGTCATGTAGCCGACTGAGTGACGGACCTCAGAAGTGGAACATCTGCTACGCAATATGTCCATGAAAATCAAACCTACTAGATTTCAGGCAATACTGAAATACCTACCTGTTCTCCCAGTTGTTTGCGACTACTCGGAGAATCATGGGGCGTTACTTCTGGCGGCCTGCTGCACTGAATCGCTGGTTATCCTGCTGTACAAATCACAAGAAGCGTCACGGATACCAAACGTCCTAAAGGCCTTTGCAAAGATTAGCAGGGACTGACAGGATGGAGCAGCGGATTGTGTATAACCTTTCTTCCCCAACAGCACATCACCTCCCAGCAGCCCAAAGGTGGCAGGCTGCTTATGACTTGGGCCACCTCTCCCTCCGCAGAGGCTGGAAGACCAGGGCTGCTACAAACAGAAAGAGCTCACACATGAGATGCTACTCACTGCTTCCTTGCACTTGAAAATAAACTAAACTCTACTTCGCCTCATAGAATATGTAGGAAGCCAAGAGATATCAGCTTCCTGACATAGCTGGATGTTTAAAGCTAAGTAGAACTAGTCTAAGTCTCACATACATGTTCCTTACACATTTTGCTTTTAATCTTTTGCAGTTTTTTATGAGACAGTGGAAGGCAGAGTCATATTTTGATAAGAAATCATTAAGCATTCTAGCAGCCTGATAATACTCAGTATTATCCTGAAGAACCTGTGGACAGGTGAACTTCAAAAAGCTAGTACACAAATGCAGAGCAATTTAGACAAAATGGTGCTGGGGACTTGAATAAAATTACAGCTATGTGCTGGTCTTGCTGTAGAATCAAAAGCAATGCAGTGGACCTGGGCTTGTTACACAAACCTTGGCATAGGTTTGTCAAAAGGTTTGCAAACCTGTTGAAAAAACTAGGAACAMCTTAGGATTTTAAAACAAGAATAAGAACTGCTAAATGCCTTCAACATCCAAGGACAACTATAATTCACCCTTGGAGAGACCAAAGCTTGATGGGTGAACCATGATAACAAATATATTTTAATGTGACAAATAGATCTGTTTTATTCAGTGCTTTAATTTTTTTTTTCTCTTGTGAGTGTTTTCCATTAAGATATATTAAGGAAGACAGACAGCACATACATCAATAAGTATGATATTGAACTGCACTGAAAAAAAAGTAAGTATGATGCCAGAATACGACAGAGAAAAAAGTATATCATTAAATGACTTTTCTCTATCAATGATACAACTATTTCCACAACACTGCATCAACTCTGATTACACTCAAGGATAATGCAAAGATAAAGGAGAGCTGATTAAAAAAAAAAAAAAAAAGAGATAATTATAAATGGCCAAGGACCTAAAAAAAAATCCTCACCTGAAGAGAAACTGAAAGCACAGGGTTATTTACATTAGAAAGGAGACACATAAGAAGGGCATGATTCAAGCATGAAAACTGAATAGTTGAGAAAGGTTAGAAGCTTTACCCAAGGAACAAGGGATTTACTGAAATGAAAAGATGACAAATGCAACAATGATAAGAAAGAAATTTATTATTTTGGTTTCATAATTAAACAATGGTAGAGAGCTGAATACATTTTTTTYGGTGTTTTCCACTGAAAGATAGGCAAAATAGAAGCTATGTAAGTAAAATGTCTGTAACATTATAAACCAACATTTAACAAATGCTTTTCAGACAAAGTAAAATATTTCATTTAAACTTTATTGTGTTTCATTGTCCATATAATATATTAGGTAAAAGTTTAAAAGCAACACTGAAATGCTATCAAAATGAACTGTTCTAATGATCCCAAATTAAAATTTTCCAACTCTAATTTTTCTCAGGAATTTTTTAATGTTCATTTTATAATAATATTTAATTTCTTGCAGAACGGCAATTCCCATTTCCAGCTACTTTGGAACTCACCAATGCTTGATTTCTTTGACAGCAAGAATTTACGTCCATTAAACTTTATAGGAGTAAAGAGTATCCACAGTGAACAGTAAAAATGAGAATAAATATCTTTTAAAGAATACCAAATCTCTAGGACGTTCCCTAGTTTGAGACATGCAGACCCAGGGCCCTGGGGCTTTTTCTTTTTTTTTAATAAATAAATAATAAAAAAAAAATCCTAAGAGGTTTTCATACCTTCGCCCGCAGCACCTGGACGTGCTTGGAGGCAGGACTGGGCTGGACGGACCTGGAGCATGGCAGGGGCTGTGTTTTTGCAGGGAGAGCACAGAGGGCTGGAGGCAGGGACAGCCCTGCTCCCCAGCCCCGCAATGCTAGCAGGAATCCGTGAGATCAGGATTTCCAGGTGCCTGCTCCATCGACAACAGGGAACCGGCTTCCTGGAACGCCGCTGAAAGCCTCGCAGCTCGCCTCTGAAAGAAGGAGAGAAGTGATATCAAAGGAATTTGGTAAAACGCTCTCCTTTTATATCCGAGAACTCAAATCTGGTAATAAAAACGAGAGAATGAAACTGGAGCCAGAAGTGGAGATAGCAGAATAAAATACATTTTCAGTTCCTTTCAGGCTGAAAAACCTATTGTTCAGCCCCCGTGCTGAAGATGGAAAAGGCACACACGTGCACAGAGTTCATAGACTGAGCATTACTTGCAGCTCTTTCAGATGATGAAAAATGCAGATGAGGTTGATAAGACGACTCAGGGGTTTCTGCTGGGTGCTGCAGCATGAAGAGGTTGCCTTTCATACAGGACAGAAAGTCAAATTAGGTCCATGTAACTGTTCAAAATTCATTAGAATGACCTTAGTTAAGCTTTGCTTCCATGCACACTATGGTATATGATAATATAGCCTAGAGCAACAGCAGTAGTGGCGGTGGCACTTTCTGAAATATTTCCACTACTTGAAAGCAGTTGGATTTGTTAAAATTTCTAAAAGGATTATAACAGGATGAACTGGGTTTTTTCCTTTTACTTTCTCCAAGCTGGTATAATAATATTACACAGAGCTTTTCATCTTCAAAGATCTTTACAAATCTTAGTAATTCACAGTAACTGAACAGTTATAAAAATATAATAAAACTAATTTTTGCTGTCTTGCTAATTTTTTCTCATTATTTATTAGAATTAACTTTAAATAGCAATAACTTCTCTAACTGGACTTGTTCTGTGACTGTAACATTAAACTCATTACTAAGAGAGTTTGAACAGTTGCATCTCACATCCAATCATAAGTCAGATTAAAAATAATAATATAATATTTTGTGGCTCCCTGCTATTCCAACAGAGGATGACAGCACTTTTTTCTTTCAGTATACATAGTTATTTCATTGCTCTTTTATTATTTAAACCAAAGCAAAGGAATAACATCGAAACAAGTATTACCAAGGAAATCATCTTACCAAATATAACCATGTCTAATGTCTGCGGCAGATAAAAGTATGAAGAAGCAATTTTAGTATTCTCTTTTTCTTTTCTGAGCAGCTGCTCTAACAATGCGTACAATGTTCCCACAATTCTCAAGTCTCTGGTGTACARCCAGGTAATTTCTCTAGTTAACATTAAAGGTCTATGCTTCCCAGCTGGGGCAAATGCCCTCCACTCTTGCTAACTTCAATGGAAACTGAAGGCACCCACCAACTGGCAGAATTCACTCTTCTGGGCTTTACTTACATCAAAAAAAAAAAAAAAAAAAAAAAACAACACAAGGTGCTTCTCAGTGCAAGGAAAGGTATCTGCATCCAGGCCTTGATGAGGCAGTTCTGTGCACCTGAAGACTCACAGGCACCTTTGCCCACTTATTCCCAACAGCACGTGGGAAGTTCAAAGGCTGTGAGCTTGCTCCTGGAGACCTTGCCGATGCAAAACGCCTATTGAAGTGAGAGCACTTTCTGCTCCAGGCACTATTACGAGTGTCCCAGTTTGAACATTCTAATAATACTTAGCAATAACTTCTTTGAAGCCAGAGAAGGGGGTCAAGCTTTTTATGGCCCTAAAACATTTCCTAACCAAGGCCTAATTCTGCAACCCGTTCTCGCGCTGAGTAGCACTTAGCTGTCCCAGTGACGCCAAGGTGACAGCTTCCACAGAGTTGCACAGAGAAAAACCTAAAAATTAAATTTACCCTTAAAAATAACTGCTCAGCAATTCAATACCTGAGTCTTAAGCATTGTTCTCTAATATATTAGCCTGTTCCACAGGAAGAAGACAGTGTTGTATCGTGGGGAAAACATTGCAGCACCACGTTCCTTGCCAATACTGTCAACATTAGAAATATCCATCATTCTATGTCTTCAGGCTGTCCTTTGAACAGAGGCCCAGCAAAGTCCTGGGGACCCCTTGTAAACTATAGAATTTCTGTTTTAGAGAGAAAGAAACTGAGGCAACTTCTCCACAGCAAGTGGGGTTAGAGCAAGGAGAAGGCACGCAGCATCTCCTGGCTCCCTGACCAGGTTACACCTTGTAACTCTGTGCACACTAGGGAATTTTGGCATGGCTGAATAAATAGCAGACTACATACCTAAAATAATAGAAAACAGAAGAGTGGCAGGGCACAAACATAAAGAAGTCTACAAAGAAAAAAGCCATTTTTTTTTCTCAGAACACCCCCRCAGTATGTTTTTTTCTGCCAACTGATTCCAGTACTGAACGCTAAAGCCTGCGTTCTGGCCTCCTGGTAGTAAGTAATTTGCAAGAGCCTGGTCACACAGAGGTCAGAAAACCATGTAAATTGCTTGGATGGGAAAGCCTCTTTCACAGGAGGAAGCTGTAGGTGGTAGAGAGGCTCCCTGCCACAATTTTACATTCCCCGGACATAGTGATATAGAAAGAGACAAGAGAGCAATGCCGATCCTCTGTCGCACCCCCTCAAGCTGCCCTCGGCAGCAGGCACCGAAGCCCAGGACTCGGGTCTCGCTGAAGACGGCAGATAGTAAGGATGGTTTCTATCCTTTATAGCAACAATCTCGAGACAACTTTTCAGCCATTAGCCAAGAAATTTTTTGAAACAGGATCTAAGGGGAGGGTATGTTAAAGCATGTGTTACAATACACACACTTGCACCCATTTAACTCTTGCTGGCATATACCCAGAGAGGGAATGAGATGATACACATTTGTGTTCTTGACAAGATTTTTTTCTAGGGGATTTACTGCAGTTTTTGCACTTTCACTTTTACTAATCACTGCACTGTCTTGTGACATGGAGAAAATGGAAGCTTACAGAACACGCTCCACAAACTCTTACTTCTTATGCCAGAGCTGTTCTCATCGCCACGTAGAACCAAACTGATGGTTTGATTTGGGATAGCTCATTATAGAGAAAGGTCTAATTCCCCAAGAAGCAGCATTGCCTCCTGCTTTTCACCTCTGGGCTCCCAGAGTGGAGGAAGGTGCCCTTCCCATGGGTCAGCTCTTTCCTCCCTGCTCAACACTGCACGCCTCCACGGTTCACCCTGCACACCTCTGGGGAAAACAACCAGGTCAACACAACAAGAAATACTTTGCTGAGGAGCTGATACTGCAGTGATGCACACAGCCCACCATCAAGTCAGTTATGCAGCTTCCTTCTGCACGTCAAACTAACGGTTCACATAGAGCATATCGTGAAACAAGCACTTAGCTTTGCTAACTCTATTGTTCAGATGCATTTCAAATGATGCTTTTTTTGGTAGCAGAACTGTAGCAATATTACCAAATGAGATTAAAATATTTTTTACCTATCAAGGTATAAGATCTGAATATTTTACTATAGATCATTAAATAAACAACAAGCCACAAAAGATTTCACAGTCAGCATTATACCTCGTGCTTCTATCCAAACACGAATATTACAATTAAATACAGTTGTAGTGCCAATAAACACCATCACATGTCCCTTCTAAGAACATTTTTCTACCGACCTTTGTGCTAAAATCAACATGGCTGGTCTGTGTTATTTAATTAATATCTAGGCTCAAAGATCACCCTTTGCTTTTCTTTAATTTGAAAAAAGAAAAGCCCTTTTTCTGGATTAACACAAATATAAAACGAAAGACTGTGGAACATAAAGGCCATGGGTTGCATTTTGCACAGGATAGGTTCTGGTTGAATGAGATCTGGGATGTGTGCCAAATTAATAGAAAAAAATCCTGTTCTTCCTCTCCAATAGCCACAATGTTCATTATTAAGAAAAGCATATGAACCACAGGATTTGATTTTAATAACACCAATGTCTTCATTAATCTGTACTTTCCATTTAGCCTCATTATTGAGTAAATGCTGAGTTAATGCAGCACCTATTATTGTTGGATTTTCCATGAAAAAACGCCTTTCCTTCTTCTTTTTTTATTCATTCAAGGACTATCAGGTGTGYGTGTCATGTTTTTAAACAGGCCGTCTGCTGCCAATGGCTGTTTTCTTACCTCAGGTCTGTGCAGCTACTCCAGTAATGTGCAGTCTACAATGCAGACAGTATGGGGGAAAAAACAAAAAACCCAACAACAAAACAAAACCCCAATAAACCACTCCTAACTCGAACCATATTTGTTTTGGTGTTGTTTTAAAAGCTGTCATGTCAAGGAGCCTCTTACTATCACCTGCAACTGAGCTGATCTTTCCTGGATGCTCCATGCAGCCTCCTTCTAAATCAAGATTGCTGATGGCCAACACTGCTTTGTATCTGCCGAACAAATAGTGGCCTTTTGTCCAGCACAAGTTCCTAAACAAACTTAATCTCTCTAACACTGTGACAGATGACATTTAGATGTCCTTGTTACCCTTAAAATGAGTTTTATTGACAATCAGAGAACAAAAAGAAGGCCCAGATAAAGCCCAATGTTTTATAGGCCTGCTAACAACATCTTAGTTCTTAGTGCAGAGGGTGTAGAGAAAGCCTGGAGTTGCCCCCATTTTCCCCTGCTTTGCTATATCACCATGACAACAGATATAGAAATCACTTAGTGACTCCTAGAAAGAAAACACAGTGACACAGTACCCCTTGTATGGCGAATCAAACTAAAGCCTTCATTCAAATGGCTATTCAGCTTGGGCATTCATGTAGAGGATGGGGTGGATTTTACACAGGTAACAACAACAGAAAGGCCAGCAAGCACTCCAGCCACAGCATATGGTAAAGTCTCTGTTTAATTAATGCATCCTCAATAGAATTTATCCATTTTAAATTTGTTTTCTTTTACTTGAAACATCATTAATGTAAAGGGCAACATTAATCAACATCGTGCAACTTAAAAGGGCATTAAAAAGTGATCTCTTCCCCCCCACCCCTGCCAATGCAACAGAATCTTTTCAAGTAGTTTTGCTAACTGCGTCTGCTTCAAGGCAGTCTGAGAGTCCTTAATCATAAGGCAAATCTAGAGAGGCCTCTACTGGCCAGTCTCTGAACGTGCAATTTTTCTGTTTTTAAGTGACTTGGAAAAGCAAGCAGTGAAATAACTACAAGCTTTTATCTTAAAGTTGCACACAGAACAGATTACTGATAAATATATTGTGCAAAATAGTATAATCGTGCTTTTTTTGAAACTACCATGTACAGTACAACTTCCCTTAAAAAAAAAAAAAAAAGACGACTGAAAAGGTTTATCCTGGCTATGATATATGTGCCTCTATGACATTTTGAGACATTTCAAGATTATAGGTCTAAAAATCAATGGGTAATCGTTTTTCTTTGTGCACAGGGATCCCCTTAACGTTGGRAAATAAAACCACTTAAATATGTAATTCTTGTATGCACGTGGAATTTTATATATGCATTTCTCACAACTAGAGTAAAACATACATCAAAGCTCAGAGAAATCAAATCAAGAGCACAAGAAAAGGAAGTTATTGAATGATAGTGGAACCCTGCTTCTCTGGGCTTTCCACAGCGACAACACAAAGACAAAGAACTTCAAAATCCCTTGCTTAGGTTCTTGGAAGTAAAATTTAATGTTATAGGCAACGGTTAGTGCACTCTGTGCTAACATCAGCAGTTCTGGCTGAAAAAAAAGGAGTGTCTGCTGTATCCTTTGTACAAAAACATAAAGTGTGAGTTTAAAGACTCTTAAAACTAAATTGACTTTCTTTTTTTAATTCCTTGGAATGCATCTGTCCAGATATCAACGACAAACTGAGTCTTACCCAGGGGAATGAGAAAAATCAACTGGGCAAAGATGTGATTCACTGGGTCTTAACTTACTGCTGCGTAGACAGGAAACTTCTCAACACCAGAACTCATGGAAAATGGACAAACTGATAGATCTAGCAAAACAAACGTGATAATATCCACAAGTTGAAGGCTGAAAGAATACAAACTGATACTAGAAATCAGGTGCAAAATGTGAACATAATTAACCATGGAAGCAAGTGACCTCARCCTAGAGTAAGCTTCTCCAAAATCTAAGCCTAACTTACTAAGATTTTTTCGCTATATAGAACAGTCATCATTAAAACTTCGAATCTTAAAATTAGTACCCACCCCCCCTTTTTCTTTTTTTTGGAAGATGCTACAGTCTCTGTAAGTCTACCAGAAATTACACAGAACACTCTCACTACACTTATGGCTTACAAATTTTAATACTTGAGTGGTATATATTTATATCTTTTCATTTTTTAAGAAAAGARTTTAGTAAACATCTAATAATTTAAGAGATTATTACTTGGTCAGATCTTAACATTTGYGCAACCAGTCCCCCGTATCATGTAAACTAATCTATCCTTCACTTMGAAGAACATTAAAATGAAAAAAAATATATAATGATAATTTATGTCTAACGCAGTATCATTTGCAAGTATTTTGAGAATTACAAAAGACTATTTTAACTAGTCTGAATTAGCTACATCCAGTATTTGTTTCTTTTTCTCTTTTCTCCCCTTTTCTTTCCACCCCCATATMTCTGCAGAGATCACCAGCAAATTTTACCTGTGGTCACCTTTCCCCAGAAGGGCTGGGGGCAGGGAAGGAGTTGTAATACAGGTCAATTCCTACCTCATGGTCAACGTAGCCTTTAAAAAATCAACAGCAGATCTGGAGCTCACCCTGCCAGTCCCAACAGTGACACCTCCTGGGGCAAGCGGGCTCCAAACAGCTGCACGATTTTCTCCGCTTTGAAGTACAGTGCGAGCTCTGCTCTGCAAAGCTGCACAAGTTACAGTCCGAGAGTTTCTTTGAAGAAACTTTTCAGGGCTGAAGCACTGCAGGGAGGAAAAGGAACAATCTTGTTTAATTACCTCAGTTTAGTGAGGAAAGCACGGGAGCCAGCGGCCATGTGAGCGGACAAAATGACACCCTAATACTGCCTTTTCAGGTATTTCGCTAAAAAATGGGATTCTGTTTCAGAAATGATGCTCCAGAAATAGTTTAGCAATATCTCCAACAGCTGCACCCACAGTACATGGCAAATATTAGCCACTGTGGTTTTCTTAAGTTTTGGGGTTCTTTTGTTTTTTAGATTTTTTCTTTTTCTTTTGACCTTTGAAGAAACCTGTAAGGACAAGCAGCAAACACTTTAAATGGCTGTTTCCACGGGATGCATGCCGTTTCACAGAARATTAGAAAAAGAAAAATATGGGACAAATAGCTCACAATCTACGTATCCAGTCCGGCAAGCACTAAAGAACAGGCATCATTCGCCTTCAAATACAGGAGTTGGGAAGTGTGGAACCTCGCAAGGACCAGTTGTGAGAATTAGATTTTGTAAGAACAACTCACAGTGTCCTGAAAGGAAATTCATAAAAATGGATTCTAAGGAAAATATATTCTCTATATGCCTAGATTTSGAATAGCTTTTACTGGTCATTCTGTGTGTGTTTCATTTAAAAGAAAACAAAAATGGTTGCAAATTGATATGACTGCTTCTTTGAGACAGGAGCCTTTTCTTCCTTTAGATTATTGCAGAACTAATACTGAATAAAAATATTAGCCATCACTCCACAATGGGCAAGCAATCCACAGTGGTCTTTGATGTCAGCCTAGTAAAAATAAATTTTAAGAATCATACATTTTTAGGAATATGGACTGTCAACATTTCATGCAGGAATCTCTGGCATGTGGTAATTTCCTGGCAGAGATAGAATTACACAGATTTTGTGACATCAAAGTGTAAAAGAGCTCACACAAATTGGTTGAGAGAGTTTTTGTTTTCTTATTACTAGTGAGTTCATTATTTCTATTCAAAACAAACAAACAAACAAACAAACAGCACATGAACAGCCAGTTAATAAACATTTTTAGTATATGGATTTCTAGGAAATGATTCTGTGGACAAAGCAATCTCAAAATGATACAAAACTCCAATGTAATCTAACAAGTGATCTCACAGATTTCTGGTAAGCAGCAGACTAGAAAGCACATGAAGCACTCAGAGGAAAAAAAAATCTCCAGAGATGTGTTGGTGTAGGTGAACAGAATTTTCTGCATTTTCCTTGTATTCACTCGACAAACACAMAATTTACTGATTATAATGGAAAATACAGAATTAATAAACTGGAAGTTAGAAAGTCACAAAGGAGAAGTTAATCACTATTCAAGGAATGTTTTTTTTTCCAATTCAGCTCTAAATGAAGTAGAACACACTGGGCAAAAAAGAGAAAATAGTTAAAAAAAAAAAAAAAAAAAGTGTATCATATTATTTCCTGATTTATTGGCAAGCTCAAGGGTCTTACCTATAAATCTCTTTTATAAACATAATTCTTCTAATTTTGTTCAAGAAAAATAATAAACATGCAAAAGAAATATTGTATATCAGCTATGTAGCAACATACATATCAAGYAGGTGGAATAATGTGTTAAAAACCATTTTAAGATAGTTTTAGCCACRTGTTCAAAATAGAATATGCAGAATGACTCACAAAATACTTACATAAAAAAAAATTGTTTTACAACATG
This sequence comes from Rhea americana, assembly GCF_003343005.1. Lineage (NCBI taxonomy): Eukaryota > Metazoa > Chordata > Aves > Rheiformes > Rheidae > Rhea > Rhea americana. The sequence continues at coordinate 8,084,442 of NW_028185483.1, forward strand.
ATCGAGTTACAGGTAAGTTGGGGAAAAAACCTACCATTGTTGTCTATAATATAGAACTCTTTTTTATTCTTGTATTTGAGATACTACCTTTACTCTCTGATAGCCTGAGACTGTTAATATATCATGCATATGRTACAATTAAAAAAAAAATAAAGTCTCCAAAAGAGAGCAAAATGCAGTTACAGAGATCAAAGACATCATGTAAAAATTGGCAACACGTTAGGACTAACACCTGGGYTTATACCCTAGCCGCGTGTTTGTGACAAACATTGCACCTCAGGGAAGACACAGAACGAGGAATGGCAAAACCGGACAAAGTGTGCCCGAGCACCTGAAGTCACCTAACGTCTACAACGGCCAGGGAACGTTTTCCKTCCGCCCGGGAAGCTCCCGAGGGCCGGGGAGCGAGGTGGTGCCCGGCAGCCCACCGCGGGCAGAGCCCTGGGACAGAGCCAGCGGCAGCGCCCAGGCTGCCAGCACAACTGCCTGCAAAAGCTGCAGGGAGCATAGCACTCGCCCTTAGCTTCTGGGTCTCGTGATGACTCTCCAAAGAAGCCCCGACCRGAAAGATAATGACAGGAGAAACAGAGCTCCACTCCTCCTACTTCTCCTGCTTTACCTCAACAGATTTTTGATTCCTGCCACCTCCCCCCCAAATTGAGTTCTTTTCAATCTTTATATTTCTCATGAACTAAAATGAAGCTTCCAAGCTTCCAGCTTCATCTCTAAAAATACCGTTTGCACATCTCCCTGCCTCTCGATGTAAGAGACATAGCGGGGCTATTTGTTACTGTTAGTGACATGTTTGTGGGGACCTGCCAGCGTGTTGACTGTAGAAACGAAGCCCCTGCTCTCTTGGAGGTAATCCTAGGGTGTCTAAGAGACCCATGGGAATCCTTGACCTGGATGCTTTAAAATGAATTTATGTTCCCATATAGATAAATGATCCCAGGGCCAAATATTTGTATTTTCCTTGTACTCCAGGAAGGAAGCAGATGCGAAAGTTCCTGACAGTTCCAGAAATAATTCCTTACTCAGGCTCTCCGCCACTGGGGCTAAGGAGAGAAGGAGGGGAAGGGATTTCYGCTTACCACTTGCAGGGTAATAGAATGAGAAATTGGGCTTTTGCGACAAGTAAATAGGGCAAAGTGAGAATTGGCTCCCTGAGGTGATGGGTGTCAAAAATGCCAGGGAACCCTAAGGCTGAAGGTGCTTTATGTCTAGCGAACTGGCCCCAACTTCCCCGAACTACACTTAAGGTTGCYTAGAGAATTTTACAGTTATTAGCTTTCGGCTAGGATTGATAGGTTTCCATTTTCATCCAGGATCCGTACACTGAGGAGGGAAAATGGTTTCTATTAAAAATACACAGCATTATCATCTCACAGCATAGGCTTGTGTTTCCTCAGAAAGTCATTCAAAGAAGTTCGCTATAGCTGRAATGTGCGGTTTCCATACCGGCAACAAATCGAGACACTATGCTGAAACAAATCTGGACGGTCGCTCGTTAAAACCGCCCGGCTGCCTGCGACATAGGCGGGAGTCCGCAACCCGCCAGGTGCTGAACAACGCACGGGGTGACACCGCTCTGTGCTCGGAGGTACGGCAAATGCAGCCTCCTGGCCCCGTACGGGCTAAAAGCCACCGCCTTTTGCTGAACGGCGTACAAAACGACTGAAGAGTCCAAGTTGTTATTTTGTGTGTATTTTGAAGTTGGGCAAATCTCAGTCTGGGTGCTTAAATTCATGCTTATAAGCAGAGGCCTATGGTAAATCTTTCATTAAAAATATTCTTTCTGGTAAGAAATAGGGAGCTTAGAGTAAAATAAACAAAATTTATAGGAATATCTGTGGGCTGCAGACACATTTAAGAGCATAGCCAGCAAGAAAATATCCAAGGGAGACTAACCAATAACATAAGAGGAAACTGTAGGCTGCAGGTTCCTGTATAATCCATGAGCAACATGGATTCAGTGCCACAATCTGTTTTTTTAATTCTCACAAACAGAAGGGACTTCGATTCCAGCAACGGACTCTTTTGATCGATGGACTAGTTGACTGAATGATACTGAGAGATTATTATTTCTATTCCTGTGTAAACAAATGAATTCTCAAAGTGATTCAAATTTACAGCACTATTCATAACAAAAAAGGCAAAACTTATTATCAAACCATTTCGGCTCTTCCTTATTCATTGGATGAGGTCTACATTCACAAACAAACGTACCTCTAGTGTGAGGCTGAGCTCTTAGAGGAAGGTACTGTACGTTAATTGGCATTACGCAGCTTAGTCCTTGGAAATAAGAGGAAAAGTATATGTAAAAATACATTCCTTTTAGAAAGAAAAGTACACAAAACTAATTGAGATACCTGTGATACGTTGCATGATCCTCACTTTCAGGGCTTTTAAAACATGCATGCAGGAGGCTGTATTTGATAGCTCTGAGTATGCTTTTATCAAAAGAAACCGCATCTTGGACAACCTCCTTGTGCGCCAAGAGATGCTGGGTTAACTCTGCTTGTCACTAAGCAGAAAAGTTAACAGTTACATAAAATCATATTAAAAGGTTACAGTTGAAGCCAGACTTTATATATAAGCTTTCTTTGTATTATTTTGTAATACTATAGTGCTGTTTTTAAAATTAAAAAAAAGGAGGTTTTATTTGTTCCTTGTTTGCTACACAAAGTTGCTACACAAAACATTTTGCTTCCCTTTTCCACCTAAATTCACTTTATTGCTTTTTTCAGTTATCTTAATGACTTGAATATTTAGTGCTTGCATTCTACGCTTTCACATTTCATTTAATTACTACAAAACCATACACAGAAGCCATGTCATGATAGTATTTGCTTCCACTTGTTTGAAAATCTTGTACGTTTTCTTTAACACTGGACTATTTTTTAATTGTTAATATGGAATTGTTTCATAAGGCTCCTAGTTTGGGCAGTTAGGCCCAAAGCTCCAAACAAAACATGCCACCGACATTTCAAGACAAAAAGATGCACTGTAGTTGACCACTTCTGCAAGTAAGCCAGCGCCACTTCACCCTTCCCCATCTTACAGTTTCTACCTGACCATGAGAAAAATGTTGGAATTCTTATCACTAAAACTAGCAACGTATATTCATCTATAGAAAATAAAATAGAATTGTTTTTCCTAAAACATATGTTCTTTTCTATGGAAAGACCTTATGCTTTTATACACACAAGCATTTATTTTCTCTTAAGATGCCAGCTGAAACTGCAGCAAACTAGTTAGCTGCACACACACACACTCACTCCAAGTTCATCCTGTATTCTTTGGAATAACTGTCCAAATTTTATTAGGATTTGCTTATAATGATGTTATATGATGTCCTTGTTGTGATACCTGCACATGTAGAGATCTTAATATTGATTTACTATGTCTTTTGCCCATCCTTGAGCAGTGTAGATAGCAATTACAGCTGTTGGTGGTATCTATTTTGTCTTTTCATAATTGTCATTTCTGGTTCTACTTAAGATTAAAATATGAAAATTGCATCACGTGCACATGAACAGAGCATCAGCCAAGTTATCAGCAATATCATGGTACCGCCATAATTTCAACCACCATCCTCTCCATCTTATTTATGAAAATTGCACACGGTAACATAAACTTTCAGAAGAAATGTACCGTTGCACGAGCTGCCCTGATAGGAAGCCCTCACTCAGATCACTAACATCTCCCCCAAAAATCATCAGGGACAGAGACACCCCCGTACAGCTGCACTAGATATTTCTGAATAGTTTTGTTTGGGTTGTCGAACAATATTGATCAGTCCAATACTGATTCCTTAGCTAGAGCTAAAATCACTTGCAAATTTTTTATTGTTAGGGCTTTGTTCAGCTGAAGTTGCAGAGATGCTGTGGAACACACACCACCTTAATTGCACAGTGGACTTTTATAAAGCAATACAAGGGCATACAAGAATGAATAGTACACGACTGCTCATGCTTCCCAGCAATTAAAATAAATCACATCCCCACCTGATACTTGAAGGAGAGGTATGTAATTTGTGCAAAGAAACAGCAGAAAATATTTTAAAAACAGAAACCTGGGCTGTTTGATGAGATTAATTTTCCTTAGCAGTAAAAGCAGAAAAAGAAATCCTTTTGCAGGGTTGATTTGGTGTTGATTTCTTTATAGTCTGTTCATGTACAACACACAGCTGCGATAATGGACAGCAAACATTACATGCAACATCCTTGTAAGCATCACTGTTATCTACCAATCCTTCCAAGCAGGGCAATTCTATCATTTGTCAATGAACTGCATGTTCTATTAAAAATGAAGTTGAACAAAGAAAAATAGCATGAGGAGGAAAGAGAAGAGTCTTTTTCTTGTTTTCTTTTTTTTTTTCCTTTACTCTGGCTGGTATTTTAAAAGATTTTTTGCACACATTTGCGTACATTTGAGAACAATTAAGTACCCTCTAATAATTAATGTACATACAATCTATAGCATGCATTCTCTTCTTATTAGAGGCTGTGGGTTTTTTGTTGCAATCTAGCTAATAAAGGCTTTCTTTTCCACAAGAGAATTTTGACAGGGTTGACTCCAGACGGCTTTCCAGCTGAGGTCTGGGGCCTTGCTGAACCTTCAAAATTTTCCCATTTGAGCTGCATCAAAGTGAAGGAAATTCAAGGATCACTAACGTCTCAGATGGTAGCACTTGCCCTAACAACCAAGGTTCAGGAATTCTTTGGAGCAGGCTGAGGTCATTTTTCTCCCCTTTTCTCCTAATGCTTTTCTCTATTAATCAGAGCTCACAGCTCAGATTGGTCTTCAACTTCCTCCCAATCCTTGCTAAGCCTGTCATTTCTAGCTATTATTTACTTTAATGGACTTTGGCTGATCCCTTATGAAGCTTTGGATCTGAGAATAATAAGGCTGGAGAGTAACGGGCACAGACATGGGTGTGGGTTTGCCTGCAGATTAACCGTGGCAGATGGGCTTTATTGCGGTTTCCTGTGTGCCGAGTGTTGATTGAGAGGGTATAATGAGAGAGGTGGTGTCTGCACAATGGCTGCAGCCACTTCATTGCACCTCGCGTCTAAACAACCCCATTTTTCTAAATCTTTGGGTTGTGAAATTTTAGGAAGTCAGAGCACAAGAACAAGTACAAAAACAACTGTAAATAACCATGAATGTTAATCCAACCCTAATTGGTCCCTTCTTTCATTATGGGTACATTTGCTGAGCGTTTTTTTCTTTCCTTTTCTTTTAACAAATGAAAGATATGGACAGCTATACATGCATTTGACTTTTATAACAGTTTAACACAAATATTACTTCATATCAACTTCTGTGATTATTAATATTAATGTCCCATTAGTTCTTGCATTATTAACATCAGCAGCAAAAGCTTACCTTGCGATCATCTAGTTATGCTTTAGGTTTTTGTCATCTCAGGGAAATTTGTTTGAATTAAATTACCTATTGTCTAGAGAATATCAAAAATAACAGCAGGAAAATTGCTTAGTATCTGGCAAAATGTGTCAAAAATATGCTTCTCTAAGTCCAAATGCCATTAAACTTCAGCAGCAATCAGATAATAAATTATTTTCAGCTATAGGTGCTATCAAAAGATCTTTTACAAATTCCCCATTTTAAAGATTTTACTTAATTCCTCCCTTTCACTGATGGATTAAATCACAACTATTGATTCCTTTCTTCCTTTGGGGCTTTACCCATCTGTCCTAACGCTTTCATCCCAGCACCCCTTGGGCTGAGAGAAGTGTTCTACAAATGAACCGCTGAAAACCTGGAGAAGATTCCAGGTCAAGTTTGTGTACAAGAGTTTAAATTTTTAGTGACAGTCTTCCCTTACCGCGGGCGCGAAAGTTTCCACACAGAGCCGCACAAGCTAGCCCCACCAATTATCCTCCTCCTTTGAAAACCATTATCAAGTTTTTCAAAACTTCTTTCATTTCACTGTTGTCACTCGATGAAAAGGCAACTAACCACCATGTCAAGACAACTCAGCTGCCTAGCAACCGCGCGCCACATTTTAATTCTGACTTGCTTCTGGTCTTGACTAATGGAAAGTGACTATGTTAAGCCAGTCAGAAGAGTTGTTTGTCACTTGTGAAATGCAAACAAAACTATATTGTTCCGAAAGTACTGGCGGTGATTGATGTAAAGATTTACAGTAACATCATTCATTTTCCCTTGTGTTTTAGTGGGATTGATGTCATATCTTTTCATGCTTTATTAAGTGCTTTAAAAGAGCCCAAATACATGATGCTTTTTGTCCGAAAGAAGCTAAAGAGATTTTTCTTGTGCAAGAAAACTAGACCCCAACTTCTGAGATTTAATGGTTCCATTCAACATATGTCTATAATTTAATAAGGAACATCAGCCAAGAAGGGTGAATGTATATCAAACTGACCAGGGGAAAAAAAAAAAAAAAAGGCCTGGACAGCAGGACAGAAAGAAATTAACAGTTTGGGGGGAGGGAAGCAAAGATACATTGTTAACTTGCAGGCAAGAACACTTGTTTAGACAAACTTTCACACAGCTGGGTAAAATTTTTTTTTTTTTAACTTCTTAATATCAAAAACAAAAAATTCAAATTCTGCTCCCTACCTCTTGAACTCTAAATATATGCAGATACAAATATAAAACAGATGTCCACTGCACTCAGTTGTAACTAAAACATTGCAAGTAATATCAGCATTAACAATCCTGACAAACTATGACCGTCTGAAAGCAAACTGTTTGAAAGCATCTAAAAAAAAAATCCCTCAAAAACAATTACATTGCAAATTATTTTTTACAGGCCACATCAATTTTTCTGTGGAAGTAATGATCAGAAGTAGATGAATGAATCTACAGATAGTTTTCCTCTCTGGAATAGGAGGGGATGCGCATGCACATATACACACGCTCACTCCCAATTTACGTTTTCCAGTTTTGGTCATTGTGCATAGAAAATATGTACATATATGAAAGACAAAGTAAATCCTAAGATGTTGCGGTAGCCTCTGTGCTGTTTCAATAATATAAATCCAAAATTTCATTATTCATATTTCCATTATTCAGCCATGCAATAATTTAATGAATACTCAGAACAGTGGACCCCAGCTTTCACAAGTACAATTTTACCAGCACCACTGGTATGCTAGATCTATTTCCCTTTTTTTTTTTTTTTTTTTTCCTTTTCTGGCCATACTTGTTAATAAGTAGGCCCTTGTAAAATTGTTAGTCATTTTCTTAAACAGATTGTTTAAATTTAATGCATAATAATGATAATATATGCCTTAATTTCAGTTGTCGTCTGAGATTCCTTTAGGGATGGATAAAAACTGTAGTATCCACCACATCAGATCTCTGTTAGAAACTGAGTGGTCCTAATGGAGGGAATGAACATACAAGGAAAAGAGCAGCAGTTCAGCCTGCTTTGAGTCCTGGTCCTTCTTGGCCCACGATGAATGSTGATCCAAATCTTCCAAGAAATCAAGCTACCCTGTCCTCAGCTCACGTAATATAAGACCTCTGCCAACCTTGCTGAGCTAATGAGATGGGGGACATTATCGCCTACGTTCTAACTTTACGAGCCGAACGGTCCAGAATACGAGCAGTCAGCTCAGCACCAGCACTGGGTCTCGCAAGGGAAGAGGATAATGGACATTGACTGGTGGTGGCTGTGAGGAGCTGGCGTTTGGATCCAGTCCCCAGTGTAGGATTCCAGCTGTCATAGCCACATAAGCAGGCTTTCAGCTGGGCCATGCTGCAAGAGGTCAGAGCACCCAGGCAGAGGATAAGCACAGAGCGCCCAGTGCCAGTAGTGCTTTTTGCTCCTCCCATACAGCCAGGCTCAGCAGGAGAGTGGTGAACCTGTTCTTGCAGCGAATCAGTTGCTGCACTGGTGAAGCCCGTGCCTGCGTTTTCCTGTCCACTGCCAGAAATCACCAGGCTTCAAGCTCCTCCTGTAAGGGGTAAATCTCCTCTCAGACGCCATGAAGCCACAGTATTCACTGGCCTGTACTGAGCTTGGAAGGAACTGTGCATAATTTTACTAGATGAAAATATTGAGGCCTTAGTACTTTGATAAATAAATGAATTTCACTTAGGGCTGATAGTATGAGACAAGGTAAATAAAAGATATCTATTGATTTATCATAGAAGAGAGCTCTGCCGGACAGATGAAGCAGAGAAGTAAGGATACATCTGCCACCTTTCAGAAAATAACTAAGATCTCTGCCAAGGCTTGCTACTTCAGGATTCCTCAAAGCATCATTAACTTGAAGCTTTAGTGACCTCAGAGAAGGAGGAGGAGGAGAAAGGGAAGCAGCTGCCCAATCCTTCCACTGAGTGGAAGTCAGGACTGGCTCCCACACAATAACTCCATTGACTCAGGAAAATAAATATGCATTCATTTAGAAGATTATCTAATCAGTCTAGGTCTAGATATTAGGTCAGTGGATTACCTCAACCTACTGCCAGTCTCAGCAAGTCCTGCATCTCCAAGAAGAAACAAATTAAGAACATGCACATTCTAGGATCACAGTATTTTTACAGTCCTCATCATAGCCAAAAAAGAAAACGCTGGGTGTAAAACTGTTTCTCTATAGCCAAATCACACACAAAGCATGTTGTAAATCAGCTTCACCACAGGGAAAGCAAGCTGTAAAMGACCTATCATTTTACAAGGCTACAGATAACCATCATGGCGGAGGAAACCTGAAAAGGTCAAGAGATTCTTCTAAACTACCTACATCTCCAGARTAGCTCAGGAAGCCATGTAATCTAAGGTCCTTGGATAGTATCTCTCTCTACCTCTACTGTTTTTTTCTTTTTTTCTTTTCCTTATGGGAAAGGATGTGCAGGTTTATAACTGCCTTCAGCTTCTGCTGAATTAAACACATTCCAGTGTCTCTGGAGCAGCACTTAGGCAGTTGTGCTCCCCCTTACATTCTCCCTGGTAATCCTACTGGGGGGAAAGGATACATAACGAAGCCTTCAGCGGACAGTTTGGGAGGCCTGCCACTAGTTATTGCCATCAGYTATATCCTAGCTGATTCAAGGAAAACATAAGGGCTAAAAGCTTGTAGCTACTTCTTTAGAGAAAACAGAGTCCAAACAGCTCCGCTTAATCCTGCAGATCACCCAAAAGTTTCCAGTAACCTACTTCAGACCAACTCAAAATTCAAATAAAGAATAAAAAATTCTTTTTCACAATACTTGATGGCCTATGTTCCTTCCCCAAAATAAATATGCAAATGAAATTGCAGTGCAACTGACTGAAACTTTATACAACTGCTCCAGGTTCATAAACATTTCATGAACTCAGATTAAATTTCAATTACAACACAAATATTTCCACAAGCAGCAGAATGAAAGACGCCTGTTCTCCCTTGGCTTTGTGCTCATAATTACATTCTCTGGGACCTCAGGAGGTGCAAAGCTCCAGCTGAAAACATTGCCCCAGGTGGGACATTCTCTGTCCTACAAGAATTCCTGATATTCAAGAAGCTTTTCCCACAGTGGGAACAACAGCATATCTTTTGTTGCTACCAATTGTCACAGAGCTTCTAGGAACTTAATTTTCTTAAAGGGCTCAAACCCTTGCTCAAACCAGGCTGGAAGTGACCACCTGACACAGACACAAAATACACACACACCCCGAGGTGTGATCATATAAGTCCTATTTCCAAACAGACTAAAAACTAGATTCTCTTGGGTCTAGTTAGAACCAACAATAGGGGAAGGCCAGGGCAACATCAGCAAGGATTGATATAAGACTCAGTGGTGAACGGTTATTACTGTTCCTGTCTCTGCCACAGAAAAGATGTTTTCCTCCAGTTCCAGGCTATGCTGCCCTCTACAGCAGGTGCCTGGCTTCTTCAATTGGCTAAAGCTTCCTCTCCTGTTGGAAATCCCTGAACATTCACATGAAAATATCAAGGGACTTAATAAAACAGACTTTTATTTGGGTAAGTAACAAACTGAACTCTTCTCCTCCTCCTAGCATGCTCTCTCAGCAGCTTCACAATAGCTTTCAATGCCCTCTCTCTCCACACGTTCTGTCTAAATCCCTCCTTCTTCATCCTATCTTTCCTCTCACGCTTTCTCTTTCTCATTCCTAGTCATCGTCTTTGACAAACAGCTTCTGTCTTAAAGTTAGTCCTTCCCAAAGTAAACATATTGATTTGCCTTCCTCTACCTCTCCCTTGACTCTCCAGACTGCCTCGTAGGCCCATTAATCGTTTGTTTGTCTCTTAAATAGGCCAGTTGGAATACCGTATTTTTTGCTTCAGTTTAATTAACCAGGAAACAAGTAAAAATACCTCCAAGTTTCTTTTCTGTCCGGTCTGCTAAAGCTGTTTCCCCTCTAAGGGTCATCTTTCACCTTGTGCACTGCTGCTTTCTCTCTTTCAGCCTTGCCTTTCAGCTGCTGCTACTGAGCTCACCTTCCCTCGCTACTGCAGCCGCTGTTCTGGTCCTTTTGCTGACTTCCCAGCTGTGATCACACTGACAGCCCACACCTTCACTCCTGGGGTGCTGGAAAGACACTCCACAACCTCTGATTTCAGTTCCCTAGGCTCTTCCCAAGCCCTTCACCTTACCTCTGCCAAGCTGGGTCTCTTCAGCTACGCTTGCACTTGACCGCTGTGCCCAAGACAGGTCTCTTGCCCTTTGGGTCCTTCAAATTTTTTACCTCCAGGAGGAAGATCACGATTTCTTGTTACTCCAGATGATGTACAGTGCCTAACACTGTGCTTGTTTGTCATCTTTACATTGTATGTTCCTTCCAGCAGTGAAAATAGTGTATTTGTGCTGTACATAGTGCCATGTAAATTTAGGGCATTATTTTAATGCATGATAAATAATTAGTATAATTAACAGAAAAACAAAATACCTCCTGGCAATTTGTCAGGACTAAACACCTCTTTCCCTGCCAGACATTTTCATGTGTATGACATGTACATATAAGATCTCTCTTGCATCTTTGTAGGGACATGCATCTCCCATTAACAGTAATGGGAATTACATGTGTTCACTGAGGAGAGACTGTAGTCTATCTTGGCCAGTGTGCTATGTTAGTTGTGCTTTATTGGATCATATGGAGCATGCCAAAAAACAATCCTTTCCATCTTCATTGTTCTGAGAGAGAAATATGTAGGAAGCCCCTGAATACAATCATGCTTTTAATTAAATGCTATTTGCAGGTGCTATTTCTCTCCAATTTCATGTAGTCATTTCTAAAAGAGCAATAACAAAAATAATCTGCAAAATAAAGCGATTAGGGATAAAAATTAGCCAGAGTTACTAGATTGATGAGAAATTAAAATAAAAAAAAAGGAAGTAATTTTAATAAACTACATTTTGAAACTATAAACATCCTTGTATGGGTAGATGCAGCACTGCAAAATACTAAACTTCATTTCACTATCAATTTTCTGATCCATCTAAAGAAGTTCATTATCTGTTAAATTGAAGGCAAGCCTCCCACAGAGGAATGCTATCTAAAGATGGATGTGTTTGTGTGTGAAGGGATAGCCTTTCTCAGCTGTTTATCAAAAAAGACATTCATGGATTACTTACTATACTTCACTACTTTGTAAATAGAAAGTACAATACATACATACAGTTGTATGACAGAGGTTCATTTTTGTCATCTGGTTGTGGCACGTTAATACAAATTTAGTCCAAACATTCAAAGTTATGCTACTAGGAATGTTGCCATCTGGTTTTAATGAATATCTGGGGTCCATTTTTCAGTTAAGCTTTTCTTATTGTGTTTGTGTGTTGCTTTTTCAAGCTATCTGCATAATYGCTTAAAGATTTTACTGCAAAATTAATATTCTCACTGTGAATGAGGGAGAAGGGCAAAAACCAGGATGACAAAAGCTGAAATGAGGTGAAAGGCAAATTCAATTTTTCCTTGCACCATAGAAACCTCGTCAGGACTAGCTTTATCTGGTAATCCACATTTAAACTTTAACCTGTAGGGGGGCTCTTTGTGTTAGTTAATGTAAGCATAAAAAGAGTCTGAACCACTAATCAGATTAATCATATTTTGTGAGACTCAAAAGCTTCATTAAAAGGACCTTGTTTCCAAGCTACACATTTCAGAAAGGGAAAAAAAGTTGGTTATGAAAAGGAAAGAGTAACACTGAAATTCAAAAAGACTGTGTGTCTCCTGGAATTAAACCAAACAGAATAAGAACTAGAACAACACCCACCTTCATAAAATACACCTTGACTATGCCAAAATAATTAGGACATTTTACCATTGAAATTTCTCATTCCCTTCAATTACAAAGCTTTATCTTATGCACAAGAGACAACTATTTATTACATAAGTACAATAAATGTCTCCCCTTTCCTCATATCATGGGCATCTCCTTCTACATCAAAGCAATCATATTTCCTAAGTATTTCAGGTGACCCCTTAGAGACAAGAAAAATTGAACTTCAGAAAAATAAGAATTGGAACCTGCCCTCTGTAGTCAGACTATGTACAAGAAACATCCCAGTTCCCTAAAAGCATGAAAGRGCAAGCTACTCTCTCAAGTTAGCATAACAGTGTGCTCTCCTTCAGATWCAAGATAGTAACCATTTTTAACAAATTGCTTGCTGCAAATGAAGCTTCAAAGAGCTTTTGTTCACGCCAGTGGAACAAAGTATGATCTAAGGCCCAGGATACCAGTCTCAAAGATTTGGACATGATGTTCAACAGGAAAAGTCTGCATTCAGTACGCAGCAAAACGCATTCAGATTTCAGTTTACCCTGTATAGTAAGTGAGCCTCTAAAATGAGTGGAGATGCCTCGAGGAAACAATGACGCAAGTGAATATAGAAGCTGAAAGTATTATATTTGGAAGATTATTTAATACTGAGTAAATGAAACATTCTAAAGTAGTTACATTCTCCCTAAAACATCTTGTATTTAAGAGGTGGGGAACGAAATCGAGACATGACATCACTAGAATGATCACTTGAAATATAGATTCATCCCTTTTCCAACCGACTACGAAAGTGGTGTTAACCTCACCATTTTTTCCAAATAAGAAGCAGCATCCTCGAGCTGTATTGCTGCTGAACTGTTTCCTTAGATTCCACAATTTACATTTCTATTTGTTTCCCTCATAGCTTGCTGAAAGTTCCTCTTGCTCCCACAAACTGCACAACCCTTTGCATAACCTGTATTCAATTGATGCATTCACTCCTGGACTATTTAGGTAACCCGAAACACACTTTTATGCAAATGCTAAATTCTTCACTTTACATGAGGTTAAACACAATCAAATTAATAACTTTCTAAGTGGCTGTTTACAAGTTTTGTGTATAATTGTTTTCAGAAAATACTCCCTGACATTGTCAGTCGCACCTATATAATTATTAGGCCTGGTCATATTCTTGGTAAGGTGGCAGCAGGAAGGGAAACCTCTGCACCAAATGGTCAGTCACCAAGAAAGTGTCGTCACACTGCAAACTCAGAGGAGTTTAGTAGCCTGTTCCTCTCCCATCATCACTGTTTTGCAGAGCTGATGTTGGCTGGTCGCTGGCTGTGCTTCACAGGCTTAAAAGAAAACATCATGACCAAGCTTTCCTACACTCCATAGGGCTTACACTGATGCTTCAAACACAGTTTTATCAAATTTTCATTTTATGGCTACATTTCTGAGTGTGTGCCATTGCGTGCCCTGAGGTTGTCCCTGTTTCTTCATCAAACCAGGCAGCTGTCGAAATGTGCCTCAGCTCCGTCCAGCACATATTCTCCTGCTTTCCTGTCCAAGGAAAAGGAGGGGAGGAAGAYTGGGCATGCCAAGGTCTTGCTCCAATGAGGAGCTGGGATACGGCCAAGGACAGGTTCCCAGGGTAGATGCAGACTATGATACCATTGAACTCCCCACAAAATATCTCACATATCTAGGTTATTTACAAGCTGACTTCAGCACTTGTTTGCACCAGCGTAAATCTAGAGCAACCACACTGGCTTCAACAGAACCATTCCAAGCCTAAGCCAATGCAATTTAAAGCAGAGTCCGGCCCATTAGTTCAGATAATAAGCAAGAAATGTTGCTCTAAAAAACAGACAACAGAGTTTTGCCTGAACACAAGGGAAGCCATTCATAAATTTGACCGAAAGGTTATGAATTTCAGTGTCCCAAAGCTAACTCCAAAAACAAGATAGTTGAATTACAGAAATTAAGAAAAGCATTAGGAAGCATTAATACTATTTACTAACATTTTGTACAGGGCCAGGCCTTCTCAGCCTTCCTGCTACTGCCTCAGCTTCTATCATTACTTGTTTCAGTGGCATCCATGTAAACACTTCCAGAATGTATTTCTGTGCAGCAGAAACAACCATGGTAGAAAAYATCTCGTATCAGCTTGTCACCTGAGCTGTGGTACTTCCCTGTCCACAGCAGGGCAGAGTCAGAGAGATTAGCTTTCCACATTGCTGTCAGTATGCTAAAACTGCTYGAGACGGTTTTAAGTCAGCCTGCCCTCTTCTGCACTGAACTGAATTGAGGCTGTTCACATGCCAGACACATATCTCAGCTGAAGTTAATGAAAAACCGCAACTGTTCTGAGTATGCTCTAATATGTTTCTTATTCCACAGAKTGGGAAACTGAGTCTCAGAGACAAAATTATATTGCTGTGCCCACATAAGCTTGTGGTGGCTACCCTCATGCAACTAGAGTCTTAGACCTCCGCATCTGCATGGAAATAGAGGAWATCAGAGGAGTACAAATTTTTCTTATGAACAGAACATTACAAGAACATGCAGAAAGCAGAAGCATATGATGTGCCAAAYATGGTTTCACCTCAAGAGGGCACATTCATTTCCAGGGAACCAGAACAACCAGGACATAATAACAAACACATTAAGGAATGGAAAGCTGGGAAGGTTCACATTATACTCATCAGGTCATAAAAAACACTACACTCAAGATGACTAGTTAATAAKAATATTTTCTCATACTAATTCTGTGCTCAGGTAATAGCATCCATATAAACAATCTGAAAATCTATACTGTTCTGTAATAAACCAAAATGCCAGAATTTGTTCAGCCAGAACAACAGCTTTTAGTGAACRTGGGGCACACTTCAAGATACCTTGCATACAAAGACCTTGAGAATCTGTATGAGAGTATGATGATAATCAACTATAAATGTTTGAACCCTGCTTCACTTTAAATGTGTGTCTGTCAAAACCCAAGTAACTCAGGAACTATTGAGATTCTTACCCCAGTTGAATGCAAAGGTCAGTTCCATATTTTGTGAGCTGCATAGTGCCAYTTTTCTCTACTGTCAGAATACTTTTTTTTCTTCTGTTGGAAAAATAACTGTTTAACTCTGATAACATACGTACCCTGATAACATGCAAACCCTTTGAGGTATAATCCAGATTTTGCTGCAAAGCCCTATGCTAATCTCCAAGGGAAAAAAAAATCTATTCCCCAAACCGTTAGAGAGAGTATTTTAAAAAGTAGTATAAACTCTATAAATTCTAAACAAAGGCAAGATTGTAATGCCCACTAGTGACGCTCATAGGAAAGCAGCTGACCCAGAGCTTTTACCACTTCAAATAAAAAATCTCTTATTTGCAAGGAGAAAAACCCTCTCTCCTGTAGTTCCAGACTTTGCAGATCATTAGTTAAGTAAAGCAAACTTCTAATCTTTTGATCATCTGCAACTCTTTAGTTAGAAATTTCCCACTAGGCTCCTGATATTCTCACTCATTTTTGTTTCTGTGYGTCAGCCTCCCTCTCTCCAAGTGAAACCTAGTGCAGAACAAAGCAGAGCACAGTTAAACTCAGCAACATCACAGAGGAGGAACTTGTGGAACCTGAAGGCCTGACTGTATAAAAATGTGAAGTGTTAGCAAGAGAGTAGCAGGGGAAAGTATTCCCAAGTCTGGTTGATAGGGCTTTCTCARCCACAAGGCATATGCGAAGACTGTGCAATATTCATAGCTGTGAGGCTAAGTCAGACCATCTACTCTTCTCTAAGATCTTAAATAATGTTCCAGATGGGGATGCAAGTATAAGCATTTTTGTACTTCAGGAGCAAGAAAACCAGAACACGAGAGGTGCAGCACTTGGTTAAATTTGCAGCTTTTCTCTACATTACAACTAATGTAGGATGCATTTTTCCCTTCCTCCTCTTGCCAGCTACCTTTCATTCCCTTGTCCCTGCTGCACTACTATCTAAACAGTCCTATCTCCAATCTTATAAGTGCTCGGAGGAAATTGTAGCATCTTGAATACCTTAGGACACCCCAAATCATACGGCAGACTCCAACTGGGGAAGAGTAAAACCAGCTCCTTTTACTGTTTTGGCTGTCCCAAATGCAGAGAGGATGCTGGCCTTTAAAGTTCCTGATATGRACGGCTCTGCACCAGGAAGAGCAAAATTCTTCCATGCTGCTACATGACAACCCAGGTATAAAGCCTCAACCAACACACACCTGGCTAGATTAGGTTTCTGTGCATGCAACAGCCAAAAATGATGGCTCCTTGAGCCTTGTAAAAGATTTGCAGGGAAAGAGTACAAAAGATCAGGACAGGTCCCTAAACCGTCCGAATGCRATACAAGCCGATCTCCAGTTGTTTGAGTTGCTGTTTACCCTTGCAAACCAGAGAAGAAAGTTTCAAGAATCTGACGGTTTGCTRTATTTCAGAATGTTATTTCAGCTGGGGAGGCACTGGGCAAGCTACTAGTAGTTTTGCAGCTGGAAACATGTATAATGTCTTAAGTTTTCAGTGCAAGAGTGACATTGTATCCTTAAGACATTATATTGCTATAGTATAGTGTTTTGCTAAGACGATCAGAGTAACAAAAGAATAGTTTTCCATTGCCCAAATTGCTGTTGAACTAAACAGCTCATTTCTCTACCTCTAAATGAAACGAAATAGGGTATTTTTCCAGTGTTTGGCACCAAAAGAGTATTTTTAGAATTTTTCCAGTTATGGCCCCATCTGCATTCTGCTTCTCTGTTACTGAGCAAAGCAAGAAAAGACAGAAGCAGAACAACAGAATAACAGAGGAGGGACAAGCAGACAAATAAATTACTCTTAGTATTTCCCTCTCTTCCCTGAAAACAGATTTCTAAATACAACCACCCACTGTCTTATTTGAAAGGTTTCACTTCACTAGTGACAAGAGAGAGTGATACAATTTGCTCTATCAAAAGCCTACTACGAGAACATTGTTAACTCATATTTGCGAGCTAGCACCACCTGAATTACAACTTTATGACACACACACTGAGAAAAAGAAAGTTATGCTAGTGAAACCTGATTTTAATAGGAATGAGGTTGCAAATTTAATAGGGAAATTCAGTTGCTGAGGGAAAGATACGTTTAAAACCCATATGGTCTAGAGGAACAGATACAGGGTAATCTTTCAAAATTATCCTCTCATAGCCTTCAATAATAGTCAGTACTTTACAAATAGCTTTCTGTAACGAAATAGGCTTTAACTCATATATAGATTACACACAGATTTCAATATCTAAAGCACAGTCCCCCTCTGCTTCTCTCCCATCTTTTGTATTGCACCTTTCATACCTTTAAACRGTTGAGCTCTGTCTCTATAACAGATTTGCTTGTAGGTATATTAAACTCTTTATATTGTCATGCTGTCTGTAGGCAGTATCTTCAATGCATTGTACACATGCAGACCTAAGACCCCACAAGGTTAAATGAGTTACCTAAGATTATAAAGTAAGTTAGCATCAGAACTGAAAAATGAGTTTTATTATTTTAGTTTTACTCTTAGGCCAGAGTGTCTACAATAACATAAACTACAGAGAGCCTAGATAGGCCACTGGGTTTGCCTGGTAATTCCCTTTYAAAAGGCCATGGAATATTCACATCTCCTTTTAGAGTGCCTTTTTTTAAGATTACCTTAGAATGGCTCTAACTAGAAACTCAAGATTAGTGAAATTTTTGAAAACTTTCCCTAAAGTTGTTCTCATCTTCAGCTTGAAAGCTAAAGCTGGCTGCTGACTCCCCTGGGCACCGGACGAGGTGAGGGTGCTGTCATCCCTAACGTGATGCTAACCTCCTCACCCCCCCTTATTACCAGTGCACTGCTCTCACCCAGCCGCGAGAGCACCGCGAGCGCCACGTTTTGGCTTTCACACTGCAGCAGAGGAACAATTCTTTCTTCTAGAAAAACGTGCATTTCTAAACTTAACAGGGCCCAAGTGGATTAAGCAAAAGACATTAGTGTCAATAATGATGGTAATGTGACCTAGGTGAAAAGGTACTTAGCTTAGAACTAAAGACATGAAGTGCTGCATGAGTACTGATTATTAATATGAGGAAGAAATAAGAGCTGGTGATCTAATGAGTTCTCCCCCTACCCTTCCACCAGTAACTCCCTAACTCCCCACACAGATGGATTTTCTGTCCATTTGTTAAAACAATATTCACATGGGTGAAATTTCCAGTGACTTTTCAAATTATTGCAAAACTATTTTGCAAAGTGATCCTGTGGAACATGTATAAAAGGGCTTTGATGCAGCAGAACCTTTAACATCGAGCAGAAAAACAAATACATTCCATCGAAAAACATCATTTTTTGCATAAACAATCAGATATGAGCATCGACTTGCTCAGCTGGCTGGTGGTGGGTCACCCTGAAAAGAGTTTGGAGGGTCTCTGTGTAAGAACTGGGACATTGGGATTAGAAATGCGTCTGTCTTAAGAGGGAGTTTTAAGCAATTAACTCTGCAAGCTAACAAAAGTGAAGCACAAAGAAACACTAATGGGAAGAGATCATTAATGCAATCCATCCACATTCTCCAGCTATACACTCATTACCTGCTGACAACAGCAGTAGGATTTGACTGTATGAGGAAATGGACCAAAATAGCTATCGCAGAATAAGCTATTCTTCAATAGCTTTCTGTTTGTCCCTGTGTGGACACTGTAGGAATAATTAGTGCACTTATTCTGTTCTAGAATAATCAGCACACTAATTATTCCAGACTAAAGTATCTTTTATTCCAAAATACTTTGTCCACAAGGGGAGCTATTGTGAAATAGCTTGTGCTTCTTTGCTCAATTTCCATATGTAAAAAAAAAGCACATAATCCCCGTTGCTGGAACAGCTGTATCCTCAGACTCCAGGAACAAATCAAATTATTAGTCAAGTTCCGATTCTTGCACCGTTCAGGCTGGTTCAAAGYAAGTGAATACACAGAGCTATTGTGAAAACATGATTCAGCTGTATGGCAATCAATAAGCTCCTCTTCTAGAAGCTTTTTAAAATAAAATTATTTTAGTCACAATTGCATCCAAGCTTATTACTGGATTTAATGATTGCAGTGTATAGAAGCTGACATGGTAGATGAGACTTTACCCACTCTTTTACAAAGTGTGAAATGGTAAAATTGGATGAGCATGTAGTGTAATTAACTGATTTGATGGGGTAGCTTTATCCTTTCTATGTGTTTAGAAACACTAGTGATCTAGTAGTTTTTTGTGAGGCAATGCAATTAAACTGGAGACCAATACGCCTAGGCAGTGACCCCACAGAGCTGTTAAAATCCTTTTAAAATGACGGATGGAACTGGTAGCATGGGATCTTACTAAGCTGGGAGGACAGTCCCTACGTGCCAGTACCCCTGCTCTAGCAACAACAGATGCCCACAGCTGTCCATCATACCAACTTTGCAGGATATATTGCTGAGGCAGATATAAAACTCTCTATTCCTGCCTCTCTTTGTCACTGGGAGGTTACAAAAGGGAAGCATWACTAATCTAGAGAGGAATAACCATCCTGGAGAACAAGTAGCTCCTCCTTTCTACTCAAAGGATGGCAGAATAACATACTAGAACAAGGGAATAAATCCCTTTATCTCTTGTGCCAGCAATGATATGGCTCAATATTGCAGAAATAGAATGCTTGGATACCAAGGTGATGGAATATTCTACTTTGTGGAATTGGATATAATACATTTACATGCCATAAATAATAATTTCTACTTCCCTGTTTCAGATAGGCTGCACTGTCCTCTGCATCCACTACATCCATCCTCTGCCTTTGCCTCAACAGTTTGGGATATATTTGGAATATATTTTAAGATAAGTGACACCCTTGCTTAGCACTTATTTTGATAGCATTTCCATCTTACCACTAATATTTCTGTTAATTCAGAAATGGTCATAGGACATGATTTGCTTAGGTTTCTCCAATACCTCCACTGCATGGCAGTGGATCTACTGACATTTCTCCACAGACATGCCTTTCAGCATCCAGCCCCTTCTCACAGTTCTATTTTGYTATTAATTCCTCAGCCTTTGATCTTGGAGTTATTTAACCCAAGATAAAGTTACCATTAACTGCTCAAAACTTATTAATAATAAAATTATCTGTAATATGTTGAAAATGCACTAAATTACACTGCCTTTTATTATATAATATCCCCAGAATGYGGCATATAAAAATGTTATTACATAGTAACCTACTGGAAAAAATACTGACATACACAACACATTTGTAGCGCCAAAAAAACTGATGGATTTTATTTCCCCTCTATCAAAATAACAGAACAAATCTGATTTGTGACAAACAGCWTCTAGTCTAAGTAAGGCTTATAAGACAGCTTTTGGTTGCTAGTGATTCCCATAATAAGTTTTTCCTCAATTAAAGTTTCTGTTCATTTACAAGATGGATGCAATTACAAATACAAGATGTTCTGTATTCTCAGCTAAGACTCTGTTATTATCTTGTGTTTCTCATGTATTACAGTAGCTGTTCTACCCTGAACTGGATTATGATTACTAGTTAAGAACTTAAAACACTACCACTTTTACTTCTTTCTGCCAGTTACCTTATAAATAAATACTTTAAATTACAAAATTGTTCCCAAAGAAATGGGAATTATGTTGAAAGCATCCCACTGCTGCTGTAACAGTTTCAGATTTATTGAATCCTTTTCACTGTATTACAATAACTCCTGCTGTTTTACCTGGACTACATCAACGCCAGACTCCAGCCTTGTATTTTTTAATGTTTCAAAACATCTGGGGAAAAAAAAAATMCAACATTCTTCTACCTTCAAGCTTTTGATCAGAGTCAGAATGGGAATTCTAAGAAGAAATTTAAAAATGTCTCTTACACATTTCCCAYGGGTTACTAAGATAGACAAGAGCAACACAGCGACATTTTGATTWTATAATTATCTCAGATTTTACAGACAAGGGTCTTTTTAAATTTTATTTGTATTTACTAAGGCCAACTCTAGTATAGAARAACAAGAAGATATAGCTTAGTGAGGCAGATGAGAAGAAAAAGAAACATGTTTAGCATTRAAACATCTCTGAACTTGAAGGGACATACTTTCACATCTGCAGCTATCCTACAGCTAGCTCTGCTCTCTTAAACTCATTCTTACGGGGAGGTTTCACATCAAGTTTCTTGATTTTATTGCCATAATCATTAAAGTAAGAATACARGATCCGAATATGGCTTAACCATTGCATGAAGGCATGCTGAAAATTTTAGTGCCTGGATAATTTCAGCATCCTGCTCATTTAGTACTAGACCACTCTCATTTCTTTTTCAATACAATGAGAACCTCAGTGAAAGCTATATGATGATGTTTTTCTTTCCCTATACCTAATATAGCCCTTTTTTATTCAAATTGTGCCTCACAAGAACCAGGACTCTAGAACAGTTTAAAATATTGAGCATTTCAATTTACCTATTTAAAAATTACATCAAAACATGTAGACCACAAAAATTACAAACTAGAGTGGTTCCACTGCCCATTGCATCACAAATAACAAAAGACAAGAAGCCAAAGACAAGGTAGCAAAGATTCTAGCATGAACCATTGCGCTGATTTTGTTTTTGCACTGCAAACAATTCCAGGGGCCACTTCTGGTGTACCAAGAGTAAGCCAAGATATTTTTCAATTTTTGCCATTTAATTCTTCTTTACTTATTAAGMACTCTTTTACAATGCACGAGGAGAAGACAGGAAAAACCTGCTACTGCTTAGTTCTTACCCATTCCAGCACCTAGCATCTAAAGCCAAATACTACCCACACATTTTAATTATCTCAATGTGGTCAAAGGGATTATTTACTTGTCTAAACTGGCCCTAAGTAATAAGCAAGTCAGAGACCTAACCGATACTTAGAGATTGTTCCAAAGCAATATAAACAAAAACAGATCAGCTGTCTCACCAGTTGCTCATAGGGAGATTCCAAAAAAGCTATCCATAACACATCAAATTCTTTCTTTTTATTTTCATTCTTGACAAACTATTTTTTCATGAACAYAAGTGCACGAAAATCAACTGCCAGATGGTGAGCTGGGGTATCAGCCATTGGATCCAATATTACATTGAAAGCAGCCAAAATTCTCAAGGAAAGACATTTAATGGCACCTGAAATAAAAAAAAACTCAGCTTTTTGGTAAAAACCATTGAACAGAAACAACAAAATGGATGACTGCAAAGTGGCTCTACAAAGACAATCACTGCATAAACTAAGATCAGAAGAAAGTCAAATGGATGAGGCAGAGCCAATTAGACAGTGACTTTTGTATAAATTAGATATACAGAGCAAGTACTGCAGATAACCAATTTTTTAAGTCAGAGTGGTAGAGTGTCTGTGTGTAAATACGCGATGAATTTGTCAGAGGTGGATGACATCTTTGCCTTTTTGATATTCTTGTCCCTGTCCTTCACTGGTATTCCCCTACCGAATTGTTACAGTGCACTTTCTGTGCTCTATCTCTTGCTACCTTTGCAGAGGCATTCAGAGTGTTACACATTACTGAAATTAGCCCTCCACGAGATCCTGGCAGTTTAGAACAGCCTCAAGCAGAGAAAGAGATAAACACATATTTGTATAACTATGAAATGCCTCAGTTGAAGGTAAGCAAAGAAATTAGACTTGGAGAATTCATAAGGCGAATGCAGATCATAACATCAACAGACTCCCCGAGATAAAAATAATGACCAAGTGCTTTAAGCCTGTAACACACTGAAGATCATACAAAATGAGCTTGGCAATGCACAATACACAGAACAGTCATTTGCAAACACTATATCATCCTCAGATCAGGGAACTATTCCATATAACCTCATGGATTTCAGGATTTGTTTTTAATGATAGGTTACATAATGCATTTCCAAGAGCACTTTCCAAAAGGACGCTAGCATAATCTCCATTTACAAGCTGGACTCTTTTSCTTTTAGGATTTCTTTCCTATTCCCAGCTCCCTGTGTAAGATCTAAAAGAGGGCTTATATTTCTCTATTATGATGAGGGGCTTTTATTTCATCACTTAAATTAAACAGTACCTTTGAGCACCAGTTTTCCTCCGTAATTTCACAAACAAGAACAACTGAAGCAACTGCAGTGGAGTGACTTCAGACCTGCTCTAACTTAACCAAGAGAAACATTCAGCTTTTGGAAAATTAGGTGATTCAAGTCACCCTCTCACAGTCTGTTGTAAAATGTCTGCTGAACTTGAAAGATGCGAGTTGAAGACATCCCTAGACTGACAATAAGAAGCCTGACAAAGAAAAATCTTCAAGTTCACAGAAAAATCCAAGTTTTGCCTCCTGAACATTACAGAAAAACGTTCTCTGAGGACAGATGACCTTATAACTGGTGATCATAGGGTTATTTTACTCTCCTCTGACACAGATGGTTTTGTTTCCTCCGAGTCACTGGACTAAATGGACTTTTGTGAAATAAGAGGGGTATTTGTCTGCACCATCATTTTAATTTATGAAGCTAACAAGAAAATTATATTGCAAAATTACATTCTTTCTATCAACATATAATACCTTTTACAATTATTTGGACAGTCCAAATTAAAGAGCAGCTGATGTCCAGATGTCCCATAGATTTATTACCATCAGGAAAAAAAGGGAGAGAACAAGGCACACCATAATGCTTTTCTATTACAGCACACAAATACAGAAGGACAGAAGAGGTGGGGAAAAAGTAGGACCATGGCTGAAATTCACCTGCAGTTTTGGCAACCAAAACTGGCTGACTACACTAAAAGAAAGAWTTTTCACCCCCTGCAGTAGAGAAGCAAAGGGAGGACTTCTTTGGGCTGCCAGGACACCTAGTAGGGCTTCTGCATTTTGAGACATGATTCCTTGAGGCAATATGACTGAAGGGATGCGGCTCCCTCCAGTGCAGGGTTCTGCCTAAATGCAATGCTGAGCCCTGGAAAAAGATATTAACTCATTCCTCATTTGAGCTGCCAAACRTACCAGGAATACCTGGCAGAAGCTATCTGCCATGCTGCCAGCCATTCTAGGTACACAGCCTGCTACTTCAATGATTTCAGAAGAACTCGGAGGATTTGCAGCACAACAGCAACAGCAGTGGAGGAACAAAAACGACTCTTGATTTCTTTGCATAAATGTCTATCACAGGCTGGAGTGAAACCCATACAAGCACAAACCTCCAGAATTAGTTAACTAACATCCTGTATGGCCCAAACCCAGGCTCAACTCCCTCTCTATAAATCAGACAATTAAACAGCCGATACCAAGCATTTGCTTCTCCCATTTTCAGAATGTTTTCTGTTCACGTCACAAGTAATCCTGCAGAGCCTTGATAGGTATATTCATTATTTATGGTCTGCCATAATTATATCGAATACTTATAGCTTAGCCTGCAGGAGGCAGTGTCATATGTGGAAAGYAGAACTTATCAATGCTAATGAACTTTTGCAGGGAATTTTGAAAAAMCGTGATTTCCATTAAAAACAAGAAATAAAAAAAATGGTCTTCAGCAATAGGTTTAATAAGAACATCTGGTCCAGAGTAAAACTGGGGAAGGGTCTTGAAACAGGAGTTTTACTCTTGAAATTTCCAAATTTTCACTCAGTTTAGTCAGAGATATCTTTTTTTCCTCTACAAAAGACTTTGGTAAAACATTTGACAGCTTTAGTTCAAGCAAAAGACAAAAGCAGGAGACCAGCCAATTTCCCCGTTGAACGCATTGCATCGTTATTGCGGTTAACTACACCGGGTGAAGTCCTGGCTTCCCTGAAATTGTTGACAAAGCTGCCATCAATTCCAAAGGGACCACACCTTCATTCAAAATGATTTGGGGTTGATTTTTAATRCCCTATACTGACCAATGGGTGAGCATGAAGGAAGGGGAAGGTGTTAGAGCAATAACTTATAATACAGGATTAGGGAAGTCAATGGGATATCCTACATCTCCATGCAGCACAGCTTAGTTCTAAGAGGCTGATCCTGCACATGCTAAGCACTGAATAGGGAAGCACTTGTTTTCAGTTTTTTTCTCTCCAAATCAGAGCTATATTCCTTCTTTCAGCTTCTGCTTATACAGAGTCCATGTTCTTGGTCAAAGACCTTTGAACAAATTTGCACAGACTCCACCTGCATTTCTTAACAGCAAGATATTTAAGTGGCAGTAAGTCCCCACCTTCTGGCTGGAGCTAGCTACCAACCTCTGATACTATATAAACAGCTTGCTTTTTAATCTTAAAATGAAAAAAAGAGAGAGAGAGAGAGAAATAAACCTGGATGCAGCTACGTCTTGGCATTTTTACAAATGCAATTTCAGGGACCAAAAATCAGGAGAGTGGTTGGTATTTGTACAAACAGTACAGTTCCTGATAGTGTATACAGGTCCAGTGACATCTGTAGGAGTAACAAACGTTAAGATCCAGCACTGTAAGACAGCAGAGGGCTTCACACAATACGGTACCCTATGGCTATGGTAGAAATGACGCACATCAAGAAACTGGCAACACCAGTAAGACTTCAGATACAACACTCGGCTTTGAACTGAATTCGCGGAGAGAGAGATGATAAAACAGACACTCAGCAAAGGCTCCGCACAGAATACCAGACTTAAAGTTTCAGCTTTTTTTTCAGTCTGCTAATTTGTGTTTATCAGCACAGTGAAAGGTTGGGCTCGGAAAGATACTCAGAACTTAAAAGCTAAAACTGGACTGCATCTCATTCTCTTTTTATTAACCATCAGTGAGTATTCTGCACAGACACAGCCCATGAAAGTAATAATACAGAGAAATTAATTAGATGACTGTATTTCAATCATGGGGTTTTCTTGACATTTTATACTAAAGGAATGCAGCTCAAGCAGTTYGTAACTGACAGCAATGCCATGAAATTGCACTACAGCCTTGATAATTATCCTCTTCATTATTTTTATAATATAAAAAGAGATAAAGTACAACACTCCCCTTTCATTTTATAATAGTATGCAGTACARTGGAAACAGCTGAAGGAGGATGCTTGTCTTACAGTGCTACARTTTAAAACTAGTGGCAAGGAAAAAAAGTATCACAGTAACAGTGCACAGTGAAGAGCACCACAAGCAGCCTTCCATTATAGAATTATTCTACATGAATTGTAAACATATAGAATAAATATATACCCAAACTGTTGCCCTTTCATTTTCTTCATATTAAAATGTCAATGACAACTCACTGCAAAGAAAAATATATTAATCTCATTCACATAAAATTCATTTTTTTAAGCTAGTGTCATCAACACTTAAAAGATAGATGATACAGAAAGGGTTGATCATTTCTTACCTTTTTTATTCAACTGTCCCAAACACCTCTGCACTACACAAGAGCTGCTCYGGCTGCAGATGGAGACATGAAAGGAGTAAGGCCTTTATCATGGGCTATGAGTAATTTATTAGGGACAGCAGCAACAGAACAGCAACAATTCCATAAATCTGGCACACTATTTGAGACAATATTCAGAAAATACAGATATGGAAGCCTTGGCTGGAACATGACGAAAGTATACAAGGRGAAGAGAACTTCCTGTTTCCCTGTCTACCTCAGTGTCAACTCAACTTGGTACATGAAAGGCAGAAGTCAGATCCAGATGGCTACAGAAGTCATTCTATTATCAAAATAGTTTTGGAGTAATTCTATCTTCAGCCATTCTAAGTAGCATCCCTAAAGGAAGACAGTTTGTGTTTAAACTGAAAGCCTATCAGTAACTTTATCATTATCTACACCACAGAAAGAACGTGAATCCATAACAGCATCTCATTATGAATCTAGAAAAATTGGATTATTTTAAATAGAAAGGTCAAAGCCATGGAATTGGAATTGGAACATATTCGACAGGGTGTAAGGACATTAACTTAACATTAGGTGTCTGATGTCTCATTCAGGCTCATTCTGAACTCTGAATTATCCTCACAAACCTGCCTGTTTGTGATACTGTGTCTGTTAGAGTATCAGTCTAAATTTCTGAGAGCTTTTACCACATCCTAGCCTTAAATGCATCCATTAAAGCTCTGGAGGGAAAAAAAAAAAAAAAGAAGCAACAATATTTGGCTATTTGTCCAGGTATTATATGAATGATAAAATGCATCCTTCTGCATTTTCAAAGCCATGTATTCATTTAAACACACCTGACAACTCTAAGCATTTTAGCAAGACAACTACTTTTAGAATGAGTTTCAGGTAAACCTACCAGAAACTTCAGCCACTCACTTGGTAGTTCCTGTGTCAGGCAGCCCAGGTGATCAGTAATTTCCTCCAAACATGGAACTTTTAGGCAATTCCCACTTTGCCTTGCTTGCCTTTGCAGCACCGGACCAAAGAACCTGGAGTATCTAGGCAGGCCCTGTAAAACATGCACCACACAACGCACGTGAGCATGCACGGCACTGCTGGCGCATTCGCTGCAGCCACAGCATGTGCACACAGCTCATGTGCGCAGCAGACCTGATGTTACAAAAAATTCACTGTGTATGTGATGTTGAGCCAATCCACACGTGTGCTTTAAGTCCAGAATTGTCAGACCTCTCTGCACATGGAGAACAGCTCCACATCAACAGTACATCTCTCAGACACATTCAACCACTGCGACATTTTCCAGTGAGTAGAAAGATAGCCTTTAAATGTATCTAACGTCCATTATATCACTAAAGGAAAATATTTTTCTCTTCTGAAGTATGCTACGGTTATTCAAGATTGTTCTATACAGGTATGTATACATCCTACGCAGTTTCACTCTTTTCAGTAAATTAAAGCAGACAATATGATATTTAAGGGAATACAAAGAATAAGGCAATACTCCACAGCTTCTGATCCTGAAGAACAAAAAGCCTACATTAACCTATGTGCAAAGAAGGGGGAGCTGACAAAATACCGAGAAAGAGAGAGAGACCGTCAGATCTTTGAAGTAATCTAAGGTCAAAAGTTTCCTCTTAACATATGGGCAATGTAAATTTACCCAGGAAGCCATCTCAGAAGATAAACCTTTTCGGAAGACAATTCTTTGAAACTCTTCACAGCGTCAAAGGTTGAAATGAGCAAAGCGGGTGCTGGTTTGGAACACCACTGCTTTGAAATGTCCAAACTTGCTTAACTTTCAGAGGCATTTTGCAAACAACTCCAATGGAAGGCCCCCTGTTATTTATATATATACATATATACATACACACACACACACACACATATATATATATATATATATAAACTCTACCATTAGCATAAATAAAGAGCTTCAAGTCAAACCTTAAAAAAAAAAAAAAAAAAACCACACACCCTACAGAAAAAGGATTCCTTTTTCTGTACTTTTAAAGTGACTTGAATTAAGTCTCCAAAAACGTTAGCTACCAAAATTGCCCATTAGAACTCAATGAGAGTGGGATTTGGAAACAGTGTTGTAGACCTTACCGTCCATCAAATCAACCTTATTTTCCTCGTAGCCGAATTGGTAGGACAGCCTAGACGAGCTCATCTTAACCCCCCCCCCAATTGCTCACGTCACTTTCCAAGTAGTTTCTGCTAAGCAACTGACTTTGTCCTGAATCTGAGAGCGTTCACATAATCCCTTTTGGGCTTAGCAAAGAATTGTTGATGATAACTTGGGAGCATCTGAGACATCCTTCTGTTTAAAAACGTAGAATTTTGTTGTGTTGATTCATATTGTTAACAAAATTCAAACTTATGGAAAAAACAGTACAGCTATACTTCCAAATACTTCCTACTTAAATATGCATACATTGTTTTCACTTGCACAAACCAAAGTTATCATCATCACGTTTTCATTGCTAATTCAACAGGATACCTGCTTAAGCATATACAAAGTTTTAAGTACACAGACAGTACCATTAAATTAGGCCTATTCACATAGGGGATAAAGCTTCACACTGACTTAAGTATCTAAATAGTACCTAGAAGTAGAAAAGAAAAAAGACAGGAAGTTTCTAAAAATGAGAACTTGAAGGAACATAAAGCATACAGCAGATACACTATCAGATTTCTTCATACAGAGACACTGCTGCAACAGTGCTGTGTCTTCAAAGAGGCAGCTCCTCAACAACATAAAAATATACAGATTTTCAAACACAGTGAAATATTTTCTAATATGAACATCCTAAAAAGGGGAAATCAATAAATGGCATGAAAAACTTCAAAGACAGACCTCCTGTCAATGACAGAGGTTCTTCAGCGATGTAAAGTCTTTGAAGAAGGACTCCCAGTGCTGGGAAACCTTTGAAGTGACAGAAAGCAGACATTTATAATTACAGAAAGGTGCGGTGTCCAGCAGAGATAGTAAAAAGATATAACTGGGGTATGTGTGGGGGAGGTTGAGTGGTGGCTTGGGCCCTGACTGACCCTGTTCACTAGAAGCCTAAAAGCCTGGAAGGTCAACTCTATATCCATATGAAAGAGACAATTTGTGAAATGGAGAGGTGGGTAGGACTTAGCAACTGAATTACTGCAGCTTTTACACTTCTAGTATATGTTTATTAAACAAGGCATCTCTCTCTTTACTAACTACCCCCAGATTCCAGCACACACATCCCCACACAGTTCATTTTCACTTGCAGCATACAGTTCCCCTTTGGGAACAGTTGGGCTCGTAATGTCCACTGGCTTTGAAACTAGCTTGTTCTAGTGGGCTAGTCCAGCTTACAGATACTTTTCTCTGTATTTTTCCATAAGTATATCATTTTTTCCTGAAATTCCTATATCCCTCTCCTCTCCTGCTCCCCAGTTACTTTTTATTAAGGTGATAAAGGAATCTTGAGAAATAACTCCATTCTAGAAGAAAACCCTGAACAGTCTGGATTCTGGTGTTCTTTGAATTCCTGGCTATTTGAAAGGAAAAATCTGAAAGTTCAATTTACTAGGAATTGATTTTCAGTTTCCCCTTGGGCTACAGGGTATGTCTATGCTGTGTTTTTGAAGCAAACCAAGTTCTGCCCATGCTCTGAGCTGACCAAAAGCAGGGGTATTTTAGCAGGGTATTGAGCCCAYAGGAATGAGCCCCGCTGAGAGACAGCTATCATCTCATGTGTGTCCCTGTACTGCACTGCTCCACAGCTTCCAGTTTTCCTKAGGTGTAGGCCCACCTTTCTTGCTTCTGCCTGCAACATCACATAGCTAAATCCAAAAYACTAAGGTTTTAGCTCCTTCCATTTCAGTGAGGTGCTAAAAATAAAACATTTAAAGAAAAACACCATTGTCTGATGCAAGCCAAGATATCCTGTGAAGYTGAAATGAAAGACAAGCAAGTAAATCAGACAGGTGCTGCCACTTGGTTTGCACTGAGTTGGTCTTTCTTGTGCAGCTGGCCTGGTGTCTTCAGTTGGAACATTCACAGTGGGCTGCAACGGGGCCTCCACTCAAGAGATCTGTATTCTTCTGCCCTGSTGTGAGAAGAATGCTACAGTGCCCATTCCTGGGCAGCCTGGGAACCCCACCTACCCGCATTCCCCGGGCAGGAAGAAAATGAACTACTGAGAAGGGCTCTTTTACCCCTGTGCTTCCTGTAGGCTTGCATAGTTAAGTATTTCCAAGTGAAGGGTGGTAGAAGATGGCATCCTGTTAACACTACAATAAATGCATGTACAATGATGCCTGGTAYACAGCACATGGCATCCACAAATCTCAAAGTCAGTGAGACTTTGAGACCCAGTTTACGAATGGGAAAACTGAGACCCTGGACAGAAATTCAGACTGGCTGTATAAAAAATCTGAAGATCTTAGCACAAACATAATAATGTTTATTACTGCAGAAAATTCAGAGTAGATAGCATTGAGTCTATTTTTGTCTTTAGATAACCTTCAGCACCAGGTTAAGGTCAGAGTTAAAGAAAATAATATCAAAGTCCAAAGCAGTCTTTAGAGGATTGCTGAAGGTTATTTTGTTGAACTCTTCCTTTGCTGGCCAGACAGCAACCATGTAATTAGGGTAACTATGCAATAGTGCTTTTAAGGAAGTGCTATAGAAAAAAATCAAACTACAGTATATATAAAAACACTCTATTTGTTTTCTCATGCATCAGTGATTTAGTTTTTCTTCTGTTCAGGAGGTTGGCCTGAAGGGAATAAGGGAAAGGAAATCACAAAGATTATTACCTTTTTATAACTATCTTTCTAAAAGTTATGGCATCAGCTACATGAGGTGCATAGTTAAAAAAAAATCCTAGAATACCAATGGAGAGACCGTATGGAAACTCAGAAGGCAATTAACATGCAGACAAAATTTTTAAGAGTAGTGATGAAATTAAGTATTGTTGCCAGAAGATGTTTACTACTTAAAATATCTTYCAGGTCTTTCAAAATATTGCTTGGAGGATTTGGCATGACAAAGAAAGCAGATGTCAGATAATGCATAACACATCAAGAAACCAATAATATATTCTAAGCTTGAGAGTCCTGCTGGTGATATGGGACAAAAATATGCCTGGGCAACTTGAAATAGCTTTTAAATAAAACAAAAAATTTAGACATTGTTTTTTGAAGTGCCTACACATTGTGTAGATTTTGTGCTACAAAAAGTTAAGCAACAGACAGGATGAACTCAGCAAAAATTGAGATTACCCTACATACAACAGATCAGTGGAAATTTCTTTCTGACGGTACTTTTCACCAGTCATATAACACACATCCGATAGCATTCAGAACAACAGAAGTATCGGTACATGGCATTGCTTATAGTAAGGCTGTTTAAAGCCAACACTTTCATAAAATAAGAAACTGAAATCCACAGCTGGACATCATTACAGAAGAAGGGTACAGATACAAAGACCTTTCCCAGCAGAGAAGTAAGTGTACCTTCCAAATGGCTGCAGCGTGATAACCCTTTTGCGTGTTTAACACCACCACATTCATTGTGTCCTGGCATGCAATACGACAGTGTGTGAAGATCTGCGCCTATTAATTTATCTATCTTTTCTCTTATTCATCCCTGTTGCTAGGATCCCATAGCAGTCACATACCAGTTGTTCCTCACTCACTCTCACAACCTCTCTAGGCTATTTCTGTAGCCAGTTAACAGACAGCAGACTTCTAAGAGCAATGGCTTTCCACCCCTGGCTAGGGTGAAGACATGCTGTCTGCTAACAATTCGAATTGGAGGGGCAGTCCTCCTTGGACTGAACAGTAGAAGACCAAAAGGTCACTGTACCATCATAGTAATGTACGAGTAATGTATCACTTCCAAATGACACCAGAGGAAAACAAAATTACTTTCATCCTCATGTTTAGTGCACTAATGACACCACACTAACTTCCCATGTGGACATCCTCGTGACGTGGTAAGCATCCATAAAGGAACTGGTCATGAGACCATAAAAATGAGGATCAAAACACTTTGAATTTAGTAACATAAAACAAACCACGAGGGGACAGTAGTACARTTCAGATGAGGGAGGGTGGACGACTCAGTACGAGTATTTCAAGTTATTAATGTAGATTTCATGGTTCCATTGCAGACGATTGCCATACCTTGTTGCACCGCTAACTAGAACTTGAACAAGAGGCTAAGCTGCCAGATAGGATGGGCTACCTTTTTTAATGTATTAAAAAAAAAAAAAAAAAAAAAAAAAAAACTTGTCAGATTTGGCCATAGTCTAGGGATGAAGAGAAAGAGGAGTAAAGAATGACCCAAAGTTATATAAAGGTTATTATTCCATTTTTCTTACTGTTGATAATACATTCAGCGAGTTTACCAAGATGTCATCTTTGTCATATTCCTTTTTGCTGTTCTTTTCTTATATTTTGCCTGAGAACACAAGAATCAGATTTATGAAAAATGTATGGTGTTGTCAAGTACATACAAGTAATTTCTGTGAAGTGTTAACTAAGAAGGACTTATCTGCCAAAATTTAAGTATATGTTTGTTTTTAAGCACATTTTATTTTCATTCTTCTGTGGGAATCATCAAAATATGATAATGTATTGTTTAAATTCTAAACTTCAAATATAATAAACTAACCTGAGACAGGACCAATGCTGAGAACTCAGTGATTCTTCTTATACCCATTGGATTTCAGGCACCTCTCCAGATCCCAAATGCCTTTCAGATCCTAGAGATGTCTCATAAAAAAGTAGACTTCATTTTTTTTCAAATATCAATCAGAACAGATTGCTTACTTCACTAAATAGCCTCTTCTAAACGTACAGGAGCTGCATATATAGATAACTTAAAATGTAGGAGCAGTTGACAGCATAAATCTATAAAACAAGAGTTTTTTATGAAACTTCTTCAGTCAGTCCCAACAACTATATTCAGCTCTATCCTACCTGATAACATCTACATGCAGTTTCCATTGTGTATTTGTTTTTTAATGTCAATACGAGAAAAAGGACATGGATCAAACCTCCATTATTCTTTGTACAGCAAACAGCTGCACTGCTCTGATGAGTTCACTATATTATAGCCTCATCCTGCAAACAATGCATGTGTGAAATCCAGAGTCCCATGTTTTCATTATAAAATAAGGTATTCTAATTGTGAAACTAATTTTATCAGTGTTGGTAGGATTAAATCTACTTTTGAATATATAYGAAATAAGAAAGAGGACAAAAGTCACCACAGAACAGAAAACATTAATCAATACAGTTGAATCCTACTTTGCATTTTTGCTCTTTCTGTGCTAGCAGCAGTCCTGCGTGAAAGACAGTTGGGTTCCCTGAGACCAAAAGCAGAGAGCTTTGGGAAAATCAAGATGGATAAGAGTAAAACTTCAGAGATCAGAGGATCAAGATTTCTAGGACATTCTGGGCATAAAGTAGGATACAGATATTCAGCCATTTAGGAAAACAAAGGCAGCAAATAAAACCCTACTCTTGCCTAAGAAACTTCTGGAAATGAGAAAAACAGAAGTTTACTATTGGTTGGGGTCTGAGCTAAGTTAGRCACTAGAAAAGGCAGGTTGGAGGCAGGGACATAATAAGGCTTCTTAAATGGCACTGTGGGGGGGGGGCACCCCCACTGCTGTGGGGAGGKGCAACTAAGTCCTCCTGCAGCCCAGGGGGCATATGGGGCTAAGCTCCAAAGTGCAACCCACAAAACCCTGCCAATCCCAGTGAGCACTGAGAGGTTTTGTCTGCCAGTTTCGTAGGCACAGCTTGAGGCATCCACCTGAAGCCTCAGCTGCTCAGCGCTTTGACACAGAYAGGACCCACAAATCAGAGGTTCCACTGTCCCAAGAAGGTGATTCCAACACACAACTGTAGATATCTCACTAAACACAGCGGCAACTAAAAATTCCCTCATAAACATGGGGAATGAGGTGTGCTATCAGTCCCTGTTCCTCAAGACGACAGGTCAGCTGTCAGTACAYTCCTCCAGGGCCTGGAGCATTGTATCATTGCTTTTCACAGTAAAGTGATACCCAGGGAAGTGCCCTGCTCAGAAGGGTGCTTTCGAATTACGTGATAATCCGCCCACAGAAGTCATACTCTTCTTATGTGCTATTATAGARAGCACAGGGGGCAGGGACGTCAGTCTCTTTGGTGATGCCCAACTTCCAGGTGAGGAAATGCTGTGATACACCCTGAGATCCTAGTCCACTGCTCAGCCAGACTTCCTAGGTCTCCCTTCCACAAGAAACTGGGGTGCAGCCCCTGTGCACCAAAGACCTGAACTGCACATCATCAGGATCAGGACACAGCCCAGGTGCACCTTTACGTCCCATAGGTAGGCAATTTCTTGTCTTTGGTCATACTGTGTCTCAGTGATGGGGATGAGTGCCCTTCCTCAGGCATGTCGCAGGGGTACAGACCTTAACGAYTACGAAACGCTAGCTACAGTGGCGAGAGGGGCTGTCTACGGCTCGAGGCAAAGCGAATCCGATTCCCACAGCCGCTAAATGACAAAGGCTTCAGAGTTATCACTCCTTCACTTTGAAAGATAGCAGGATACAGAACAGGAGGGGAAGAKGTGACACCTTGTCCAAAAGGAAGGCTTCTTAGACCCTCCTCTCCGCTATTTTTTGTAAAGGGAAATGACATGGTCCAAAAGCCACAGGGAAAAAGGTAACCAACCAGGGAGCAGAAGATTGTTCTCACTCCTGTATGGCCTGGCTTCCCTGCAAATAACAGGGATTTGTTACGTTACAGGAAAACTGAGCACCTAGCTGGAGCCCTCCTGCAGAAATCAAGGCCTGAAGTGCACAGCTCTTTGACCTTCCCTGATTTTCAAGGGCACTTTTCTCAGCTCTTTTGCAAACTGTATTGTCTTAACTTCAGTGGCACAATCGGTCTAAAATCAAAAGCACAAAACTCAGGTATCTCTCAGACTGTTCATTGTCTTTTTGATTTTTCTATTAATATTATAATACAATACATATAGGCTAACTTCTAGAGGATTTCAATTTAATCTATTCAAACTGTTATTGTCTGGAGAGCACACATTTTTCTAAGAATTAGCTACTTCTCGTATCCATAAACTATATGCAGAATGGTGGGTTGGATAACATCAAAGGAAGTAGATCTTTTCCTGTAATATATTGTATTCCGTAAAATCAGCTTGAAAGGTATTTTTCAGCTCATTTTGATTTTTATGCTTCCTTTTCCCTACTGCTTGATGTAAAACTGACAAAGTAAAACTGAMAATAAGCAGTGGAGAGATGCAAGCTTCCTAGTACAGAAGAGTAAACATTTCTTTTACCAGATGGAGTCATTTTCACTTTTATTATCGTTAACAAACTTCAAAACTCTGTGTAAGTGGAGGAGTCAATAAGCTAGTAGGGTATTCCTGGATGCTGCTTTGCTGCTATATTTTTATAGATACCTGTATATTATCCTCTTAGAAGGTCATTTAAGTTAGGACACATACAGGGCAGCCTCGAGGCACGCAGTCCAAAGCTTTGAGTRGGACTATGGCAATTGGACTGTGAAGGATGAGACAGGCTATTCTCTCTCTGAGTCACTGAATAGTTGTCATCACTCAAAAGCCAATATTTGCCATCCCACAGCAACACTGCACTGCAGTTACTGCTTACTCTCCATTACAATACAACCACATTTTCCAACAACTGTGCAGAACCCAGATGACATTAAGTAAATATTTAGGTTGAAAATGGGGCAGTGATGTAAATAAGGCTTGGAACCACAGCTGAAGTGGAGTGAGAAAATGCCACTTGCCCTTCAGGGAGACCTGACACGTGAGCTGGCAAAGCTGCACAGCAGAACTCTTCTTGCACCAGATGCCAAGCACCAAAATAGGCTCAGTTCTGCCTTGTCCCCATCTTTATGAATTTTCCCATATAAAACATCCCTGTTCTTTTCTCAGCATAGTCACAGAGGAGGTTATTGTCAGCCTGCTACCTATTTGCTAGTAACGTACATGTTACTGTGAACAGCACTATACCGTGATGAAATCATTCTTCTAGCTAGGAAAATCTGCAGATAATTATTCTTTTTCTGGCTGTCCAATCTTTTGCTGGCTACAACATTTTTAGTTTTTTCTACAGTAAAGACATCCAACATTTGGAGCTGTTTYGCATAAATTCTTTTGGAGAAGAATATATCTTATAAACCGCAGTGTTTTACAAATACTGACAATACTGACACACACATTTCCAGACTCTTTGAAATTGGCCCAAATTTAGATATAAAAGCTTCCTGCACATTTTTTTCCTTAAATATTCTCTCTGTTACTGTATACATTTGAGTAGCTGGTGGTAAATTGTAAACATGGCTAAAACCTGCAGAGATCCTTTTATAAAGAGTTTAAAAAGCCATTTAAGATTTAAGTCAATGGATTATTAATTTACTTTTGTTCAGCATTTGTGAGCTGCAAG
The DNA here is from genome assembly GCF_003343005.1 of Rhea americana. Classification (NCBI taxonomy): domain Eukaryota; kingdom Metazoa; phylum Chordata; class Aves; order Rheiformes; family Rheidae; genus Rhea; species Rhea americana. The sequence goes on from NW_028185483.1 coordinate 8,121,493, forward strand.
ACTGACTATAGTATTTTGTTTTCATTTGTAGCTTGTAGACTTTAGCCTACAAATAGATTTTTTTGTTGTTTTCACAGTAACTTTTTGCTTCACATTTTCTAGCTATAGACTAATTTCTAAAGGCATTTTATTTTCCTGAAATGGGCAGCATTTTAATTTTCATTTCATTTCTTTAATGTATCAGAAGAATCAGTTAGATGCTGCAAATGAATAGGCAAATAATATCAAGACAAAATTACAAAAATAAAGAGTAAATAACTCAGTGTTAAAGAAAGATTAATATAATGGGATCACTCAGGAACTATCAGGATCATTAATGAAATTAAAGTATAACCCATACTAATTTAAAAATATAGTTAAAGGTTACATTTAAAATTCCTAAATGTCAGGGGAAAATATATAAATTATGAAAATAATTACTATAAATTTCACACTGGAAATAACTGATTTGCACAAGCCTAATGTCCCCTTTTGAGTTTATACACATYGATTCTCATGCTATACTATGGAGCTGAAAATTATTAAGGGAAACGGCTTGGTTTCATTTATTTTTAAATATAGTTAAGATGCAACTAAAGATACTAAACTCCAACTAAAGCATACTAAAAGTACACTTTTACTGTATTTGTTGCATTTGCTTCATATGACTTTTACAATTACTTTTAAATTAATTTGATTTTCTGAAATGCATTCACTTTGTATACATACTTACGGGAATCGTTTACTGAGAAAAGGAAAAGGAGGTATTAACAGCCTAGTAGGAAAGAAGCATAATTGTTGCCTAGCTTTTCCAGTTCCTCTCCATCATACTTATTACAGTAACTTCTAAACGTCAAATGCACACATACACACTTAAAAAGCATGAGCAAAAATGACTATCATCTCAGATTCACTGACCAAGTCTTCTGCACAAACACCAGAACAGCTTTTGAACATAGTGTTTAACAACTAACAGGCGTTTTGCAGCCATACTCCAAAAGGAAGTTGGCTTAAAGGAGGTAAGCTCTAAGATAGCAAACATAGGGCCTGAAAAATATGCTACCAATGTGAGACTAAAGCAGCTGAAGAGATGATTAGTGTATGCTAGATCAAAAGGTGACATCTCAAAAACATGGTAGTTATGACATTTTCAATGGAGTAAGGATTTTATCCACAGTTGTGGAAAGTAGTTTAGGAAGAAGAATTTATAGACAGAAGTATCACAATCTGATATGACTGACTGAATAGCTGCAGCTACAAAAGCTCACTTTTCCCAATAACAGAAGGGCTTCCTTGCTACTTGAAGTCTATCCAGTTCATCCAAAGCTCATTCAGTTCAATCAAAAGCAGTGGATTTAACAGAGACAGCAGGTGAAATTCTAGGGCACGGTTATGCAGAAGGTCTGAGCACATTTTCACAATCCTCTCATTTGGATTTAAGATGTCTGACCATGACTTGGTATATAGATATCTGCTGAAGTCCCGTGTCAGTGAAGCACTGCAGACACCTAGAAAGGCTACCAACGATTCTACTTTCTTCCCTATCTGCTACGCATCCCTCGCAGACCAGACACTAACATTACACTTGATAGGAGCTGATCAAGGGCAAGTATGAAGGAAATGAAACTGATAGGCAAGGATTTGAAAAGAACTTACCTGTCCTGGGTTTTTATAAAATTAATCTGGTGAGGACAACAGGGTAAATACTCCTTTCAAGTACGGTACACCAAAGCGGTCACAAACAATATTTGCCCAGCTAAAGCACCTATTTAACTTAAGATAGCAGCAATTTAATCCTAAGTATATTAATGTGAAAGACAATATTCTGCCCATTTCCCCAGTCCTTCCACAATTACAGTGAATTATAAAGACACTGTAAGTCAGATGATAAAAGAGTCAGTAAACATGCAGAATCTGAAGTAGATTGTTGATCTCAATGGAATTATTCCAAAGTTAGAAACTAAAGCCAGAATCTAGATATAAATGATGAATTACTGTAAACTGGACATCTCTTGGATATCTGGATAGACTCTGTAAAGCCTCTTCAAATATTATCAAATGAATACTCCCAGGCAATGTCAGTACTACTGAAACATACAATCAGAATGGTCATGGCCTCTCAAGCACAATTAATTTCGTCCAGTTTGTGAAAAGAAAAATGTTGGGAGAGAAGAAAGAATTGTGAGGGTATTTTTTGTTCTTTTTGTTGTTTCAGGTGACCTGCTGATTTACGTCCAAATCTAGAACTCTCTGCTCATTTCTTTTAAAAACAAACTAGGAAATTGTGTGTCATTAAAAACAAAAACAAATCTGCAGAAAGGCTTTGCTGAATCTATTTCTGCTTTATTCTATTTGAGGTGATCAAACAGTGGGTTTTCTTTTAAAGTATTCACTGGCTCTCTTATAGCCACTATATTCAATTATATTTAACCTACTTTAAAGCTACAGAAAAGATGTGGCACAGAGGAAAGAAAGGATTAAAAAGGGCATTTCCCCATTTCAGGTGGTCTTCTGGCCAGAATATATTTTGTCGTCCAGGAAATCTTACTGCATCAGTATTTTGGTAGCACTTTAAAGAAAATAACAGTAGTTATTAACAAAAACCAACAAATACACCCTAAGATAAATCGTTATTGGCTCATAGTAATTTAGTAATATCAACTACTAGATTTCTTCTACCTTTCTGCCAACATCTGACTTTAGTCCAGTTCCTTGGAAGTTTTACAGGCTCAAATTCCACTGGAAGCAGAGGAGGCAAAAAGAGAGAGAGAAAAAGGAAAACTATAACACATTTTCTCAGCCATATGCAAGCCTAGACTGAAAAAACAGCAGAGCAGAACACTTTGCATTAAGCCTTTTTTTTTTTTTTTTTCAAAATGTAACTGTGCAAAACACTAAATGCAAAACCAAGACTGTTAGGTAAATCACATCACCTCCAGTCCCAACACATAGAGAAGCAGCGCAGGAATCAAACAGCAAGTGGTTTCTTTGTTCACAGATCCAAGCTCTTCCTAGCCAGCACTCAGCTCAAATCACTCTCGCGTCTCCTTCTCTCTCTTTGCTCTGTCCCAGGGCAATGTTAGCAGTGATCCTCTGGGTAACGATTGGGCTTTTCATCCTGTTTTCTTGCTGCCCCTGGGCCCTGCTACTCGCAGGCATGTTCCTGTCAAACTGCCCAGCAAAATCCGTCCACGTATATAATTCAGCTTTTCTCTGACCTGATGCATGGCTCATTTTTTGGTTTGTCAAATCCTAAATATTTTAGTTTTTTACTTTAACTACGAGTTTCCCTCTATTGTATATTCACCCTGAGTTGTCAGGTAGTTGTCAGAGCCTGCTTGATTTGAAATATCTGCCCTAACAATGATATATGAGGGGAAGAATAGAACAGCTGACAGGAATATTTAATAACAGACTGAAAACTGACCTTAGAAAACATGACTATGGAATGGACAAAGCTTATGAAGCTTGATAGCAAAACAGATACTGTATTCTRAAATATTTTAATATGGATTTCAGAAAGAAATTAAACAAACAAAAAGAGCTCACATTTTCAAAAGCTCCAAGTTAATTTTTAAAATGCTACCAGAGGCATAYACACGTTTGACCTCATTAGCTTGAAAAGTATGAAGCACAGTTTAACTCATGTAATACGCAGTACTAACAGTAGTGGCAGCACTGTACTGAACCGCTCTTTCAGGCAAGATCCAGAAAAGTTGTACCTTAATTTCCAAACTTCTCCTGTGCTCTCTGGTTCATATTCCTTTATTTCTTTAATTCCTTATCGAGTTTACTGGTGGACAAAATCAGGGAACCATGCAGCTTTGAACTGGACCTCACACAGTCCCCCTAACTTCAAAAGGCTTCCACTGGATCCAAGTTCAGGGCCTGTAAAGGTCAAGGCAGCATTTTCTCCAAAGCAGTTAGCAGTTGACAAATATAAATACCAGGTAGGAAGAAAAGTTGTTTAATTTCAGAAGGAGCAGGAGATTAAATAAATTATAATGACTTGACTAGATTAGTGAAAAGAAAATTCTGTCAAAAGATCACAGGCAAACAACTATGACTGTTTACTGTACTGTGGGTTCACTTAAAACTAAAATCAAATTATCCAGAAGAAAAGCCACTAAAAGCAAAAAGTACTTGAATAAAAGCAAAGAAGCAAGTATAAAACAACAACAGCAAAAGTGGCTAGAACTTGAGTACCATTGTCAAAATTAACGTACCGCCATAAAGACAACAGATATGTAACACTTAGCAACTGATAGTGCATCCGCTGCAGRGCAATATGGGCAAGAACTTTCTTCTCTTTGCTTTAGCAGTGACAAATAGTTTCTTKCAATAATCCTGCTTACTGACCTCAACACATGTACAGTATACCAAATATCATTCAGCATCATCATGGAGCTGTCTACCTTCTTCCTCATCTGTGTCTCTTCCAGCCCAGACTTTCTTGTCTGCCCTAGTTCACAGCTGCTGCTTTACTACCAGCAATACTCCAGCACATCCTCRCTCCAGGATTTTACGAGGGAGAATTTTCTCATTTGTACATGCCTGGCCTTACTTGTGTCCTTGAGTTCATCTTTGTCACAGTTCCACTGTGACAGTCACTTCTCTACAACCTCCTATCTCTCCAACTATACCAGCTTGTTAGAGATTATCATCCTGAAATCACATTAGATCTGCCATTTGTGAAGTTTTCTTTAAAAGTTCCTATTCTGTCAGCAACCATTTCCTCCACTGATATCATTGTTCTTTTGGCTTTCCATGTCATTGCCCTCATGCAAGGTCCTTCTGGCCTGAGAAAAGGCTTTCAAAAAGAGGCCTCTTTCCCCATCATCACAACTTTTAAACTCTCTTACTACCTCTTTTTTTTTCCAAACCTAGCAGGCTCCTCACTTCCCTATTTATCCTCTCATAGAAATGCAGTCTTTCAAACTTCTTAGGGCATTACCATCCAAGGGAAGTAGTCAAGATCCTATTGTCTGAATTACTTAAAACCAGACAGTACAAAGCACTGCACAATACACACGAGAAAAACACAATACTGGCAAGAGAGTGAACTTGGCAACCTAAAACATGCTTTCTGTCTCTACTTTTTGTGATATCCTGAAGTGCTTTCCTTTGCTAAGGTAGAAACTGGCACTTGGAGGTGAATCTTTCTTCCAATGTAAATAGTGGCTCTAGGTTACATCATGCAACTTTTACTACCTTACCTTAGTTTTCCACCTGCAAGTGTCAGTTCAATTATCTTTAGTGGTTTTATTAGTTACTCCTCTAGTACCTAGGGAAGATCTACTTTTGTTTCTTGCTTAATGCACTAGAGCGATTCAACATAGGTCATGGGAGCAAAAAATCAGCTCTATAACAATCTCAAGTCTTAATTCCTTCATACTCGAAGAATTGGTCTCTTCAAAATACATCCTGACTGCCAYAAGTGTTAGTCACTTCTCAAATTCTGTCCTGCCTTCTTTGCCAAATGCAGATGAACTGGCACGCTTCCACAAATGGAGACAGGACAGCATTTCTGGGGAAGGCGTGGGGAACGTGCACATTTGTGTGCCACATGGGAATGCAGATGCCTAGGGAGGCAGAGAGGAGGTGAATGAGAAATCAGATTTGTAACCAACTGGTATGTTTTTCCCTGTGGAGAAGGAGCATAGGAAAGAAGGGAGTCGCTTTTGTCTCTTGGGTCCAACACCAGTTGCCACTGGGTTGCACAAGGGCTTTCTTCATAYTTGTAGATCTTCAGAGCTTAGCCAAAGTACTGACCTTGTGACCAGGCAGGGATTAGATTTGAACTCCAACACCTATAATTCATCTTTGCAGCCTTCCTTTTACTGTTTTAAACCTTAACATTTATATTAACAAATATCCTGCTCAACAGATTTCCAGGCTCCTCTGTTTGTTTGTGCAACATTTTTAATTTTTTTTGAGATTTGTCTGTTAAAAAAAATAAAAGTGCCAATGAATATAAGGAGGGGAGAGCAGGGCTAATATCATTTAGCTATTATAAATTTTCTGAGGCTTTGTGCAAACTGTAAGGCCTCTTGTTTTACTGCACACTATTGGCATAGTTGGAGCAGGAAACTTGTAATGTCAGCCGAGAGGACCCATGCACAGCCACCACAACCCCAGGAAGAAAAGAATTAACAGCCTTCAAAAATGAAAAAGTTTTAAAAAGATATTTAAAAGGTTTGACTTGAAGCCAAGTGTTAAACAGTAAATACAAGTTTTAAGTGTCTTAATGATTGAGATGAAGTATCATAATTCAGCAGCATGGAATGGGACCTCTTACTGGGAGAGGCTAAAGAAGAAAACTGAACTAGTACAAAAGGAACCCCCTCTAGGGAAGATCGCACACATTTGGACCTGGAGTCTAGTTAGAGTAGGCCAAAACCTGATACTTTTATCTCCAACCTTTGACCTTGACATCTGGAAACATAGTTTGAGTCAAACAGAAGGAAGTTTTCTTTTCTATTTCAAATACTTTATAGAAGAAAAACTTCAAGTATCTACAGTCAAGTCTGTTAGTACAAACTACTTTTATTTGTGCACTTGTAGTGAACTCTAAAATATGGAACATTTGTGCAGGAAATGCATGCGTCAGAACTTTGGGGAAAAGAGAGTAACTTGGTGAGACTGGCACATTGTTCGATGCTTGTATGGGATCCAGATAACAGCCCAGATAAACATCTCCAAGGGGGTGCTGAGGAGTATAAAAGGTCCAGTTCCTTTGATGTTCTTAGATGTTCTCATTTAATAGCTATCAGCCCTGGTGCCAGAAATAACAACATGTTTAAACATTCTGTATCAAAACACAAATTAAATTCATTTAGCGTAACCTGTGTTTCCAAAGTTCATTTTCATCTTTAGCTGGAACACTAAGTGTGATGTAACTCATGTTCTTCCTAGCAGTTATTTTCATTATTATGTTTATTACTCATTTAAGAGATTTTTTTTTTTTTTTTTTTGAACAGAGGGATTAATGAATTTAGACTGCACATTATAACATCAAAAGCTTTGGTTTCAAATAAGCCCATCTGAGCTACAGGAGATTTTCTCCCCTTATATGAAGCTAAACAGCAACTTCAAAAACATATCTCTGTTATAGTATTATTTTCTAGTTGACTGAAGTTATGGGTTTTATGTCAACCTGTTATATTAGCATATAATCAATGACTACTTATTTGTATTGTCCAAGCGACTCCTTTAACCCACAATCTGTTTAGAAGTCAGATACTTTCCACAGATACCAGCTCTCACCTCTGAACGATTTCTGATCATGTAAAAGAGTAAAAACAATAATAGAGGGATCCCTTGTTTGTGATTCAAATGATTGTTTGAGATCAGTTGCTCAGTGGCAGGGGGCAAGGAAAGATGCATGCAAGCGTTTTAACATTGKGCTATTCAGGCCATTATTACAGCATTATAACAAACAATGAGAATAAAATAGGAAATTAAGAGCAGATTAATAAATAACATTTAGCAAAAATATTTCCAGCTAGAAATGTTCTGTCTGATCTCTAAGCCTTCTGTTTACAAATGAAATTATTTTTTTCATCCCCCACTGATTAATGGCAAACGTGCAAAATCTCATCAGAGGTGCATGGAGAGATCTAGGTCTCAGAAATCAGCCAGACTCTCTATAACTAACGGTAGAATTCTGCCAAATCTCTGTTTAATAGAGCTCTTTAGGATATCAGAATTCCCCCATCAGTTATTTTACTAGAAATATTACAGTATTTTTAGCATAAAGGTCAAAATATTGGTTTATTCCAGGCAAGATACTCGACTGGTTATTTTTAGTCAGTCTAGACAGCTTTACAGTATTGTTTTTAAGAGCGCAATGTCCACGTTAAAGGTCCTGCTTCTGCATTCACCCTGAATATAGAACATCTCTCACTTCAGTGGAAGATATGAGTCTCAGCTAAGGAAGTAATTTTAAAGCTTCACTTTTAATTGTCATGAAAATTTTATCGTACCTTAAGGAATTCAGTCAGTTGGAAATATTTATACACATCTGAAGTCAAAACCAAAGAATGATCTTTGAAACAGTTACAAGTTCATTTGCACTTTTCCAAGCTGCTATGGCTAACACTGCAACATCAAATTTTGTTGGAAGACATCAGCAAATTCCTCTTTGAAGCAGATAACTGAAAAATAGTCCCTGGTCTGGAAAATACATACCTTTGCAGGAGACATATGCAATTAAAAGCTGCTTACTCATTTTGAACTATAACAGAGTTTTGTTCCACACTGTTTTACACAAGACTGTGGTGTGTACACACTTCCAGTTGAGCCATTTTGCATCCTATTTGTCAAAATCAGTGCAGTGCATCCTACCTCATGTCTGGTACTAAAACTACCAGCACTTGCAACATTGTATGAAACCTCCCTCATGCCTGCCTGCCTTCCCAGTCTTGAACCCTCCTATGATATCTTCTTTAACTCGCAGATACCTGCTAGTCTCTTATGGCTCTAATTTTTTTTTTTTTTTTTTAATAAAGGTGGCCTTACAAAAGGAAGCACACATCCAATAAAAAACTTATTCCCTGTATTTTGGCACCACAACATTACAGTCAATACTTATATTTCTGTAGAGTAAAATGAAGTCCTTCATGCAGCCTCAGATCGGGGCCACACTAGGTGGCAGACTGGTGCTCCCCTTACCTGTGAGCATCTTCTGACCTTCATGAAAGACCATCCTGTTGCGACTTTCACCCACGTGAGTGTGGTTCACAGCTCCAACAGTTGCCAAGCCTGTCTCTTTAGCTCTGGTTGATATGGCATTGGGTCTTCATTCTCAGACAATTCCGTTTCTAAGAAAGAAGAACATGCTATTAGCTTTAAGGTTTTGTTTAACAAAAACGCATTCACATTTGGTTCCTTGAAATTCATCAGAGCTGTAGGATCTGACCATTTCCTAGTTCTTTGCAAGATTCTAGGTATTGATGCACGTGTTCACAGAATGTAGACCCATGGTCAAAGACGACTATCCAAAAGAACTCTTCAGAAAACTCTCTTATTCACTGTTATCTACCCATTAGTCTTAAATTAGCACGCTCAAAGCACTCACTCCACTAGAAGAAAAAAGGTCAGGTAATTTCAGTGATCCATCTCTCAAATATATTACATGATCAATGTAAACAATGTAAGCAGGTCAGCAGGAGAAGTATTGACCCATTTTATTTTACATACACTTGTAAGTGTTTGGGGTAAAGGAATTAGTACAGAAATTAAGGTAACCTAGAAAAAAAAGGAGAAATAATTTGATTTACTTATCTCAATTTTTGGTAAGTAGGAACTCTAGTAAAGTGGTATAGATGGGAGAGATTTAATACTCTCTTTTGTAGTTCCAAAAAACAAATAAATAGCAAGAGTGCTGAGCCAGATGGGCTTTCCCATCTCCTAACGTTTCTTATATCTTAACTCTATAGTACAGCAAGGGGCATATTCTCCTTTTGAAGCCCAGACCTAGCATTAACATTTATGTGAGTTATGCACACATCAAAAGAAAAATCTACTTTAAGCAATTTATAAATCTGAATTATTTTCTCTCTGACCAGTGCAATTGCAGGATTATCTGTAGGAGAGTGTCAAAATTTCTTGTGTGATTGCTGCTGCTGAATATCTGTAAGGGGAAAAAGGAGGGAGAGGGAGAGGAAAAGACAGAATAGAAGGGAGAAAAGGGGGAGACAGAAACAACCCCTGACAGATTTAAAATATTTAAAAGAGTTTCTATTTTTTTCTAGTATGTTTTCCTTTGCATTTCAGGGACCAAAACCATGTTTGTTTTTGTTCAGAATGCTTTCTATGAGTGCTGCCCTTCCTGAGAAGACTTCTTTTTCTTGTCCATTTAAAGAATCTGTAATGGCATAAGTTAAGATATTTAAACCCTCTGTATGTAATGCCATGAAGTACTTGTAACTCCCTTCCACATTTTCAGTGCCTTCTGGTCCTACAAATTAATGTATGTTCCCGTCACTACTTTGTGATTAAAACCTCTTGATCTTTCACACATAGGAAGAAGGATTCCTTGGTCATACATTCCCATTACAGAGAGAGCTGATTAAAGGAGTCCCTCATTCAATTCCATTCTATTCCATTCCAATTTAATCTCTTATAGAAATAACTCTTCTTCCTTTCCCCTGTTTCTTCCCTTGACTGTTTATAATATAAGCTTTTATCCATACAAATTTGTTTTATCATCAGATGTGTAAATTTAAATTCAGCAAGAAAAAGTAAATTTAGGCTCTTGCTTTAGAGAAGTAAGGTTTTGTGATCATTTAACAACTTTCACTATAATGTCATTGTAAATCTGCTCTTGTCCATGAGGCCAAAAAAACCCTGCTGAGAATCTCTTGGAACCTAGCCTTGGATTCAGTGAAGGGTCATTGAATCAGAGATGTTTCCAAAAAAAATATTCTGGGCTCTGCAAATGGACGCTTTCCAACAACACCATTTTTCTTTGGAATATGCATTGCCCTTACAGCTATTCAAGCCAAAACTCCTTTCAAATCTGGCATCACGATCATATGGGGTTGTCAGTTTACACTACAAAGAACCTTGGTCTTCTCTGTCTGTAAATTGCACATCTCGATACATCACATATATTAGACATACTACCTCCAGCTGGTGTTAGATGTTTATGTGTTTGCCACACAAAGTTCCACGATTTCCCCACTCTATTTCCCATCGTATTAATTGCTTTAGAAGGCATGAGAACCCTAACAAAGCATTAGGCTCACTGTGGCTGGATTGGTTTTGATCCCCTATTTACAGCTGTCTTGAGTACCTCCACTTTCTCCTGGCATCTGCAATCTGGACCTCATCTCAGCCTCAAAGCTAACTCAGTCAAGAGATCTTATTGCCCAGCTTGCCTGTCACAGACTCGTTTTAAAGAGAGAAAACCTCATGCATGGTCATTTGAAGTTTGGTAGTAGAGACGTTTTCTATAGCTGTTTCTGATTGTGAAATGCTATTTCTTCTCTAAGCAGAAACTTAAGGCCAGTCAACTAATCTTCTTCTGGAGTAAAGCAAAAGAGGTGATCCCTCAAAATGTGATTGATGTTCATATGGGATTTGCTGCTTTTTTAAGAAATACTGACAAAAATATTAATCAGGCTGTCTGATAGAGAGCAACACTAGTGAGATATACAGGAATACACTTTCATTACAAAATATAAAGATTTCCTTGTAAAAACTTTCCAAAGACAAGATAAGAAGTTGGTACACACAGGGCAATTAATAAAACAAAATGACAAAAGTAGTATCTGGTATATTAGCTGTTATTCAAGTGCCAGTGATCAGGTCCTATGAAATAAAATAAAAAAAAAAAAAAAGATGTAAGCTAAAACATTTATTACAGGTGCTTAATCATGAAATCCGCTTAAACGGGACATTTCCCAGGGAACCAAATTAAGCCTAATGATACTTAATGGCAAGGACTGCTGCTTAATTGGGGTGGTAATTCCAGTTAATTGGGTTTCCTGCAGGTGAGTAAATGGTACTCAAATAGAGATACTGTATCTGGTCTTCATGACGTTCTGATATTGGTGGTGCTTTGTCTTCCCTAAAATGGTCTCTCCTGCTACTGGATCAGCAAAGCAAAATTACTTCTGTGGTCTCTTTTTGGTCCTTTCAAACATTGCTTAAAGCTACAGTAAGTCTCTCTGGGCTGGCAATACAAGAAGACTTCTCTGAAATTCAGTGAATTTGGATTTATAGGTTTACTTGCATTTCATCAGAATTCTGAAACGATCATGCTGAACCTCTTCCCTGATCAAAAGGAAGCTTTTTAACAGGCCTTTGGATTTAATGGAGATGCCACAAAGATGTTTGAAAATTGCTGGTAGCAGTTTCAGCTGCAAAGTGGCATGTCCTAACTGGAAAAGTTTCTGCACTGCTTGTAAAGACAAATATTATACCATTCAAAAAAGTTACAATTAACTATTGATGCTAAGATAGATCTACACTCCGATGGCTTGCTATTGCTTAAAGTTTTATTATAGTCATATGCATGCATACACACACTTTTTTTTTTTTTTTACTGTTATTATATTACACTTAAATATTATTCAGGTTGTTACTTAGCACCAGAGACCTTGAAAATAAAAACTGCTAATAGCAGCCAGTATATTAGAAAGATCTTTCTGTCACTGTTTCTTGAGGTGCTTGCTATTCCGTGAGCGATACGGATGCCGCCGTGCCATCCCTCACTTAGTTAGAAGACGGGCATACTGCCAGTTCTTGGGAGAAAGAGCTCTAGCTGGAGCGCCTTGCAGCAACCCGGGGAGAGCCTCTGCTCTTTGTACGTTTCTAAAGGCATGACAGAGCAGTCTGACTCTGGAGCTGCTGCCAAATCCAAGATACCCCCCTCAGCTGACAGATTGAATCTTTGGGAGAAAGAATTTCCTGGTCGCTGCAGCCCCGGCTGAGCTCAGGCTGGGCACGAGCCCGTATCTCCCCCTGCTCCCCCACCCCAGGCAGCTCAGCACTGCCTGTTGTAAAGAGAAGACTGCACCAGCCAGCTGAGAGGGAATCAGGCAGGTGGATATTAGCATTCCCAGGTGAGCTTGGATCTAATTGGAGCCAGGGGACCCCCAGACCTTCCCTCTCAGAGTGGTAGATCCACCCACCCCTTCAAGAGCTTCAGGAGGCTGCTGCAACCTAACCAACTCTGGTATGTGAGGAAGCACAGTATTACCACAAGCTGGGACCCCCAGACGCTCCCATCCCTCACCAAAAGCAGGATGGTGCCTCTGCCAGAAGCAGCTGCTTCTGACTTCTGGCTCCTGCTGAGTTCAAAACCCTACCTGATTTTCCCCCTCACTCTTCACATAGTGGTTCATAGTCTCAAAACGTTTCACAACAGAAACGTTCTGAACAAAAAAGGAAACTTTCTGCAAATACGTTGTAAAAGTACCAGCTGACAGTAGTACTCTGTTGGTACAGAGGGAATACTGGGGGAATGCAAGCAGTAGCTCTTCTTTGTACAACTCAAGACTACCACATTGCACGTACATCCATAAGCCTCTGTCCATTTACCCTTTTAGTTCCAAAGCAATATGTGATTTCAATTCAGCTTTACAGCAGAGAACTCCAGAGTGAGAAACCAGACTCAGAGAATAAAAAAATTAACCAATAAACACTGAAGCCATTTTAGGCAGGTTGGGTTTTGTTCTCAAGCATTTACAAGCTGCAGGTATATTTGAAGTATCAGCTCTTGTAACAGGAAAAAGAGTTCAATACCTTCAGAATAAAAACAGTATTGGATCATTGTTATGGAGCTACTTAAAATAAGCTCCGTAGTCAAAATATAACAAAATTCAAGTGGAATTTTACATAAGATTTCATTTCACTTTTTCTCCCTCACACCATTTTCATTTTATTGCAGACAAAAATGGGATAACAATTAAATAATTTAACCAAYATTATCAAGAATGTCTATCAATCTACTGCTGATAAGAATTTCTCCACAAGACATTTTTTCAGCTAAAGTAACCTGCAATATAATGATTAAGTTGGGATTTTTAATTTCTTATTGACTGTGTGTATTGCACCAGGTGAGGAATAAGAGTGTAGCTATAAAGTAGTATGTGTGTGTGTGTATATATAAACACACACATATATATATACACACATACACATACACAGAGAAACCAAAGTGAGAGCAGCTTTTCTCACTGATCTTACAGTTAAAGTTGCAGATTCTTCACAAAACTTATCATAAAATATTCACAAAACTAGAAGAATATCAGTGTTATTAAATTTTTCTCAGTCAGACATTAACTTGAAGTAACAGCTTTTTCTCCTCTTCAGAGCACCCATGTACAGAAAATCACTCCCTGTGTAAAGTGAAGATTCACATGATGCAGCATTTGAACAACATCGTCTCCCTACCAGCCTCCAGCAGTTTTACAACTRTGTCCCTAGAGCAAGAATAGCAGCAATAGAGCAAAACGTTATTAAATTACTAAAACAAGCCAGGCAAATGGGACTATTTTCCATTTGAAATTCCTATTCAAAATTTTCAAGCGGTCTCTACTGGTTGACAGAASCTGTCAGTTTCCAAAAGAAGAAAGATCATCGGGATTATTTATCCTCAAGAAATGCTACTTTATCAACTACGACTTGCACAGACTGCCAGAACCCACCAGGAATTAGCTGAGGGATTTTAATGGACTCCACAGCAATTTTCACTGTATAAGGGGAAGAAATGGAATGAGTTTAAATAAGTAAAATGTAAATTAATAATCATAATCACRAAAAAGTTGAAATGTCAGAAAAAGATTTTGCTGAGATAAGATTAATGATGACACCAAAGGAAAAAGGAGAAGAAAGAGAAAGTAAACAATGATTAGARAAGTCAAGACTGTTAGTGTTAGAAATTAGTTACTGCAATGAAATACAAGGGCTCAAAAATGATTGAGTCAGCAGGTGATCAAAAACATAAATGAATATTAAAATAATGAAGGACAATAAGTCAAGGTGAACTAACTGAAAATCAAGCTGGAATGAGTTTAAGGAATTAGTAATGAACAAAAAGGGACAGCTCCTCAGCAGGTATGAATCCACCAGAGCTATGCTGATTTAGACCCGCTGAAGAGGGGCCTCTGTGCAGTCAGTAAATACAGAACAACCAACTTTTCACTCCTGGATCCTAACTGGAAGAAAGGAGAACAAGCAGCCACTCAGATAAATTTCAGCCTGGAACACAGCAGGGTAAAACTTTTCAGACAAATAATTTATTCACCAAGAAATGTAGTCAGAGTTCTGACTTCATTATCCACAAATCTGACCAACAAACAGCCCTGCCCAAAAAACAAGAAAACAAACAACCAACAACAAAACCCAGAATATAAATTTTTGAAAGTTTGTTTCGATGTTTTTGAAAAATTAGCATTTTTCATATCAAAGTATTTTTATTTGACAAAAATTAATAAGTAAAAACATGCTAAAATCCATTTCAGATTGGAAAAAATTTTCACTGGATCTGGAGTTGTTCATTTGGTTCAAAACATTGAAAATCCATTCTTTTCACAGCTCTGTAGCTCAGATCATTTACAAGGACTCTGATACTTCCTCTAAAATCAGAAGCATCTAATACACAATCACAAACTATTTCTTATACGTACAAGGGATTATTTGTTAAACAACGCAAAATTCATAAACAGAAGAACGTACTCTAAATTATGGTACTCAGAATATGTGGTATAAAATTAGCACAGTATTGATTTTAAATGGCCCCTGCTGTACTTAGCATTCACATCATAGCACATAATAATTCAGCAAAAGACTACCTTCTCCAACTGACATTAACAGAGCAACACTTAAATTTTACTTATAGACTTCACATAGCAAGCATAGCTAAGTAAAGGAATTAAAACTGGCCATGACTTTCCCTATCTGCTTACCTAAAGACTTTGACCAGCCTCTGCGCAGAACAGCATCATCAGTTGTGTTCCCATGAAGAAAGGAATCCCCTGACATACAGTAAATAGATGATGTTAAGCTGCTGTCCCTTCTACAGTCCCTGGAATCAAGCTGAACCACGGATGTGTCTGGCCACAGGAAGGAGCTTTAAGACAGTATGGAAACGGTGTAGGAAGAAGAACATGGACGCTAGCTATTTTGGAAGGAAGAGTGCTAYTGCCTTATGAAGCTCTGTGCCCAGCAGAAAATGAGACAATTTTATCATCTGGGTCATGCACACGAGAAACTACAGCACTACTTTCCCTTCTCAGCTATCCTGGTATATGTCACGATCAACTCCACTGAAACCAATAGTTGTGCATATATATAAAACCTGGTGTGACCAGAGAATTTGCCTCTGGTTCCAGACAGCAGGAATCCCTCACAGAACTCTTCCCTTGCTCACATGTTAACACAATTCTCACCTGCCACCTGTTTCATTCATATTTAATCTCGCTATCTTCTGTGTAAATGTGCTGGTTTTGTTTTGACAGGTATTGCAGTATCTACAGACCAAACCTCTGGCATAGTCCAAAGGCAAAGGTGCCCCAAAAAGGAAGCTAAAGAAGGGAATCAGCAAACCAAGACCTTCTTCCTTGCCTGTACCACTGACTTTACTGTGTGTTCCTGCACTTGCAACACCAGTACCTCATGTTTGTTTTATGAGAACAAATTCATTAATGCTTACAAAGAATTCTGAGTTTCTCAGAGGGAAATTGTTAGTAACATTCAATATTAGTAGGAATAGCATGTGGAATGAGCTAATGCAATCTATCTCAATTTAAGTCAATACAATATAACATTTTTGTACCATCTCYGCAGCATAATCTTTCTGCTAACTGCTGGTAAATGGCTGCATTCTAAGATTGGATTAAAAAATTGTTTGCRCAATCAAAACCGCATCATGTGCATTTGAAACAAGAGTAAAACCAGAAGCTAACTCTAATTCCACCCTCCCCTGCTTCACTCAGCGAAGTCCATAGTAATGTACATTTTCAATTACTTTCCATTCAAAATTCAGCAATTCAACAAACTGTCATATTAGCCACAATTGTGTCTCACTGGCAAAACCTAACACCATTATTATGCAGAAACTGTCAGCACAAAAGTAGTGTCATTTCTCACTGGCAGAAATGTTTTTGCAGCGCTCTATCCAGCAGCAACGGATAGCACAATTTAGGCTATATGATTTCTAAACAGAGTTGAGTCATTTAAATATCATTTTCAAGCAATCACAAGTTCTGCCTCAGAAAATATAGTAGCATCCAACATCTAATTGTTATCCTGGAACATTCTAAATACTGTATCTCAGAAGAACATTAAAATGAACTTCTATTTGTCTCTTCAAACATTGAATAGTTTAATGTTATGATAGATCAGTTTGAACTAAAAAAAACAATCAGATGCAGAATATTGTTATACTAATTTATAAAGCACCAATCATGTTTTCTAGTATGATGAACTGTCATGCTAATGAGGGCTGTAGTATAACAGAGCAGCTAATAGACAGACTAACTCATATGAGTTACTGCATACTCAGTTACTTACTTTAATCAGGTAAAGTATTATTGTATTACGTTTTCAAGTTCTATTTTTAAGTCCTTTAGGGAGACAGTCTCTCTTCAGGCAGAAAGCAAGGTTACTTGGGAATAACAGGTCATCTTCATCAACCGAGAACAAGTTACCTGAATGACCTCACCGTTACCCCCCTGGTCTGGGAACACAGAGCAAYTACCAAAGAGCAACTGATGGGTGGCAACTTGCAGCCTCGCTGCCTACACAATCACCGCATCTAGCCTCACAGTAAATGGAAAGTAATTTGAGATGCTTTATTTCCCCCAAAAAGAGGGATAAACTGTCTCATATATACTCTATCCATCTGGGCAGTAACTACAGAAGTGCTGATGTCTGATTTCTGGTTCACGTGGCCATGCTGTGGGTCTCCTTCACTGTATTCAAAATAGGAACAATACAGGGAAAAAATTGGCCAGAATCTCATAAAGATGTATTCCCTCTAGCAGGCTTTGGAACAGCAAAAACACCATCCTGGGAATGGGGAAAAGTTAATTTGAGTATAGTATCACATATGATCAAAGCATCAGTTCTACTTGAACTGTGTGAAATGTTTTCAACAGAACATGATGAAACTATTCAATACACTATTGACTTCATGTGATTCGCTATAAAGTTGTGTTTGGAAGGACTACTRAAGTTCATGAAACTCCATTAAATAACTGCCAGGGTGCACTCTTGCACATGTCACAGCATAACTCAGTTCTTAAAATCTGGGAGGTTTGACTCTATTTTTTCAATTTTCTTGAACCCCCAAGCTCAAAGCTAAATTGTTGTCCAGTAAAAGACACTTAGGGAAACGTTTGCAGCAACTCTAACAAACGAAAACCACAGTGCTCTGCACAGCTCTTTCCTGCTAATGCAGTACTGGTCACATCTGGTGCTCCTTTTATCCTAAAACAAAGATAAATTCATATGCGAGAACAAAGAGATATGCATGTCATTTGGTGTTATTTTACAACAGAAAAAAAAGATCTAGTTTTCCCATGTCAGCAATCAGAGCTTTAAATCCATGAAAGGAGATTTGCATTCATTATTTAACCACAAGGCAACACAACATTTTTAGAAAGATCCAAGATTGACTAAACTTCCCCTTGGGTTGCCTTTCAGACGTATCTTCTGTAACCCCACACACTACAAACATTCCACTAGAAAAATGTATTTACCCGGTTTTAAGATCTCTGCAATGCTCCTTATTAACATATTATGTTGCTAGCTCACCCCCAATCAATAACACTTACCTTTCTGTTACAGCGTTTGATAGTTCTTAATCCATCCTATCCTAGTGTTTCACTCAGCCTGCAGCTCTGGATGTGTCCTGATTTTACAGCTTGTCATCCTCAAACATATTTCAGATAATTGTTTGAGTCTCTTCCTAAATACACCAGCAATTTTGAAAACTTGTATTACAAATAAAATTATGAATTTCTTTAGCTTAAAAACTGCTATTATTAATTATTACCATGGAAAATGTTATTTAGTGACTTAGGGCCTGATTCTGTTCCCACTGAACACAATTGCACGACTCCCATCGCCTCCAGTAGACATAGGATCAGGCTTCTGACTTCCAAAGCTTTAAGAACATCATTAGTGGAGTTTGAGTGGACTTTACAACTAGATTCTGCTTAGCTCAGACATCCTGTAAGAGATCAACACATTCAAATGTGATGACAAGAAATTGAACATCAGGATAAAGTTGGAGGTTGTTTTATTTCTTCTGCATTCTGTAGTGTAAATTTGTGGTTGCAAATGCTGCAGTGACAGCTAGAACTAGAACTGCTGCAGGTAACTCCTGGTGTACAGCCCGGTGCTGGGCAGAAGTTTTCATAAACTAGGCCAAACAGCCACAGGAATCTCAGAAGGCATATTTCTGGTAACATGTGGGTCAGAAACTATACTTTAAATCCTTCCTTAAGCCTTTTCTTGCTCTGCAAAAACTTCCATAAGGAACTCACCACAATAAAAATGGTATTACTCCCCACCAAGCAAAGTGGGAAAAGYCACATATATAGACATTCAGGACATTTTATATCTGATATTATATTATATATCTTTGTGGCATGAAGATTTAAGCTCCATTCTTGGAATTACTTGTTCACATGCTTGATTAAATGTAGATTCCTCAGCGACCCAATTGGCTTCAACCGGACTCGTTTTGCATGTGAAGTTAGGTATACATGTAATTATGGGTAGGATTATCACTTCAGCCGTAAACTCTGCAGGCCACACTATGTCTACATCATTATCCATTACAAAGCAGAGTCCATAACAGCAAGCAATACTGTGATAATTGTGTACTGAATTATACAGCTCACAATAAGTGAAGTACAGCACTTGGATTCTGTTCACATATTACTATTGTTGCTATTATTCTCAAACTATGTAACTTCCCACACCAAGTGATGCAACCGCTTAAATTCTTCTCCGGACAAAACGTGTGACTATTTACTCTATGGATCTATTTTGCATGGTTTGAATTATGTCTAGTGGCTGCACATTTAGGCTCCAATTTGGCAATCAGAGCCACATGTGTTGACATGTAAATTTAACTGACTTAAGCCAGAATCTGCTTTTTTTTGACAAAACCTAACATCTGATCCCCTTTCTCAGAAACATMAATACAAATAAAATCCTGTTGACTTCAGTGGCAACTACCTCAATTTTATACCACTTAGAAATAGCTACCGGGATTAYATAATGTTTCAGAGAGTATGTCTACATCAGCATTTTATTTCTGACCAGGAATGCATTTCGATTCCTAATCAACCCCATTCACCACATTTTGCCTCATATTGCAGGGAATTCTCAGGCTGCCCAAACTGGATTCCCCTTGGATGAAAATTAGACTGGAAGATGTACTCCTAGCACACCTACTGTGCTTCAGCTGCTAATGGYTATGGAACCAGCAGAGAGCCAGTCTGAAGTAAACTCCCTAGATAACACGTGCTGTGGATGTCAGGCCCTCAGTCCCAGCTGTGTTGCTTGGTAGACAGGTTCYACAGCATCCACACTACTTGTTGCTGTAGAAATAACCAGAAAACTCAGGCATCCATTTTTGGTTACCTGTTACATTCACTCAGTGTTCATATCTCTCTATTCCTGGACTTTTGTAAAAATTTTGATGTTTCCTAAATTTTAGGACTGATCAGAGTTCTTAGTTGTTCATCACGGGCAAGTCTTAATATTCATATGTATATATTCATATATATATATTATTCCTTTCTTGCTTCCAATTTCAAACCCCATTGCAAAAACATAACTAAACGTTCAYGGAAAAGTTCACAGTAGAGTGCTAGGTTAGTTTTTGCTAAATTGAATATAGCTTTTCACCATAAAATTATCCCCAAGTATAGAAATACCTGTTGGTTTTGTCACTAAATTTTCAGCACCATTACCAAAGGTAGCACGGAAGCCTCTCTACTAGCATTGGAAATATGTGGTTGATGATTTCCCTTAAATCCTCTTTTATGGCAGGTCTTATACAAGGATACCTGTGAGGAAATCAATGGCCACTGAATCAGATGGCCTTCTCACTCACACTTCCCAATCTCTACTGCAATTTGCAAAGCTCAGTTTGTCCTTTGGCTCAGTTGCACTAACCCAGGMTGAAGATCTTAAAGTTTCCCAAGTGGTCCTTAATTAATGGCTGACATGAATACACAAACACTCTCACCCAGACTGATACTGAAAGTTAACAAATGTATTTGCAGTCCCTCAGGATTTACTGACGGCCTTTTCTTAAACTACAGCTCGCATAGCTGTTGCTTATCTTGTCCTCTACGTCTTGGTTCAAAACTGGCCAGAATGCTTTCCTCTTCCTCTTCGTATGTTGATATGACTTCATGAAGAAAATTATTATGTTACAGTTCACTTTTCGCTGTTCTAGTTAGCAGAGAGATGCCAAGTACTTTCACACTAAGGACATAGATTCTCCAATACGTTTAGATCTCAAGTGTCAGCTTTGGGGCCCATTTTCTTAAGAAAACTCTCCTTTCTGCTAAATTCTTCCCTCTTCTAAGGATACATCRCGTATACAGAAAGATAGGCCAGTGCCTCATACAAAAACAGAACGTTAATTTATGTATTCTCCCTGGCATCATGGATGTTAATTCAGTGTGCACACAGCCACTCTGCTGCACTATTACACATACACGATGACTTCCTTGACATCTGCGTAAGTTACATTAACAGAGATGTCAGAGAAATGTATTCCTTTAAAGAGTGCTATTGACAGCATCAGTATACCCTCATTCTTTCTAATACCACTTCCTCCTTCCCACAGTTCAGCAAGTCTGTTTCTATTTATAACAAAAATGTAATCTGTTTAAGGAGACCTCCGATCTCCCTTGCTTTACAGAGGCGCTCATCAGTAAGCAGAGTAACGAATATTTTAATAGGCTACTGGAAGTTTGCTGTAGTTAGTGTTTGGTGTATGCTACTTATCTACAAGGGCCCCTACTTACAAGTACCATGGGGGCATCACTGCAAATGGCAACTTTCTCTCTTCAGCAGGCTCTGTCCAGAACCGCTCTATGGACAGAAATGCGCTTAATGGCCACGTCAGTGGTGTCACAACCTAGCGCGCACAGAATACAAAAGTGGCTGTATAAGGTCCCACCAAAGATGCCTTTACCAGCTGTTCTGCATGACCTACAGAACAGAGGGGCAATCAGGAAAGTAAGAATGTCTCAAGCAGTTTGGGATCTGCAAAAAAAATATGAACACATGACTGTAATAATAAGTAATAAATACATGCCAGTCTGGGCAGATGAGATAAAGAAAGGCTCCAAGATACTGAGTACCTTGAACAAGTCKTACTCCTCCCATTCAGGGGCATATGGAAGTACAAGCACTTTTCCATAGGCTTCGTATGGATCACATAGGCCTGGGCTTGTTCAGCTCAGCAGTGGGAAAGAAAGTGCACAGAAAAGCTCTGATAATGTAACTGAATGTTGAGAAAAGGTTACTTGTGAGTTTTCCTGAAAGCAGAGAAAAAGTGTGGGTGTTCTTTTAGAACAAAAAGTGTTTTCACTTTTTGTGAAGATGCAATTACTTCATAGCAGTTAGTATAAGTAACAATACTGAACAAATTGCAGTGATTACAAAATCCGCTATAAATATGGGTAGYTCTATTCTTGACAATAATTAGTGTACAGAATCCTCTCAATAGTATCGTGATTAATATTTATTCTGATGTCATTTTTGTTCTTGGAGATGGGAGGGGACAAGAGGGAAAGGAGAGAACATCCTAAGAGCTGAGCATCTTTGAGAAGCAGAACCAAAAGCATAGGAAAATGTTTTATTTTTCTGCTTACTGTCATTCTCCCCCTCCCCCCAAAAAGGCAATGCAAATGGTGCTTTACTGGTTTAAAAGTAAAGCCAGAAATTATGTGGAGTTGGGACTGCTGAATTATTCATGAGTTCTGATTGAATGGGATCATTATCTCTGGCCTTACAAGCTAATAAATACTGTCTAATGCCTGGGTACTGTTTTGATCTAATAGTGTGAGAGGAAAAAAAAAAAAAAAACTGACTCCTTTTTTTCAGGCTAGAGCCTAAATTAGGGAGGAGCTCCCTGATGAGTTCATTGCAGGAAAACCATGGGGTTTTTTTTGTTTCCCCCCCCCTTCCATTGACTACAAGGTGCACTATGCTGTTCTCAATCTCACATGCTGCAAAGCCATTTTTAACTTGGGCATGAGGTTAAGATGTTTCTCAGTGGTGTCTACACAATGATTTATCATTTCTTCTATCTTTTCTATTTTTAATACTCTTTTCCTTTCTTCCCCTGCCTTCAAATCTCTTGCACCTCACAGTATAAAACACTCAAAACCAGAGTACTTCTACAAAGGCAGGCAGAGCAAAGTAAATGATTATGCTAGCTAATCATCCACCTGTGAGCAGTCAAATAATCTTAAATTGCATATTTCTGTGTTTTATTTCAGGATTGATTGTGGTGACTCTATACTCACTTGATTTAATATCACTCTAAGCCAAATATCTTGTATGGAACGTGAACTAAGGTTCTGCTCAGAGAGCTATCAAGGAAGGAAGGGAATTTGTTAGAGGCACAATGCCAAACTGTATTTGTTGATATGATTTGAAACAAGTGAGCAAAAACATTCAAAAAGCATATAAATTAAAATTAAAGCCATGGTATTTCACTGCATAGTTTTACATATTGTTTCCTGAGGATTACTTTTCAAACAGGACTTGTTTCAATGAGAGGAAATAATTAGGATATTATTACAAGTTAAAAAAAATCCTTCATAATTAGATAGGGATTAGTAACTTCATTTTCATATGATTAACACAATAAAACCCATTTTTCCCCAAAGTAATCGGAGGCCTATTAAGCAACATGAGATCATATATCAAGGGGCCTTTTAGTAATTCATCAGTTTGTAACATTTACACAGGCTGAAACTCTTCCATGAAACAGCTGGTTTGATTCTATCCGGAAAAAAAAAAAAAAAAATGAATGTAAAG